>NW_015558654.1:378706-389125 GCF_001515605.1 Sinocyclocheilus anshuiensis
CTAAGCGGAGCACCGGGGAGCGGAGGCTTCAGCAAAACGACTCTCTTAAACGAGAGGAAACCTAACAACGCTCAACCCTGGTAGGGGGCCTAAGAGTGGAGGTCTCAGCATAACGACTCTCTAAAGTGAGAGGAGACCTAGCTACACTCAACGCCAGAGGCAGTTAGTGAGGCTCAAAGAAAAGAGCCTACAAACCCATACTACTGCCTAAGCGGCGCTCTGGAGAGCGGAGGCTTCAGCAGAATAACTCTCTTAAACGTGAGGAAGCCTAATGACACTCTATCCTGGTAGGGGAGCTCTTAATAGTGGAGGTCTCAGCATAACGACTCTCTAAAGTGAGAGGAGACCTAGCTACACTCAACGCCAAAAGCAGTTAGTGAGGCTCAAAAGGGGAAGAGCCTACGAACCCATATTAGTGCCTAAGTGGAGCTCTGAAGAGCAGAGGCTTCAGCCGTATTGCTCACTAAAGGAGAGGAAGCCTCAAACACTCAGCTCTAGTTGAGGAGCTCTTAAGAGTGGAGGTCTCAGCATAATAACTCTCTAAAACGAGAGGAAACCTAGCAACACTCACTCACCGAAGATACACTTATAATGAAACCCGATTCCAGACCCTCAGAAAGAATCCTCATCATTGGTCCGGCCTCAGGGTCCACTCTCAAGTGCACACGATGGGGGGGGAGAAGGAGGGTTTTAGGTTCAAGTACCAGCTCCAGATGGCTGTTTGCCATGAGTGGCCACACTATCCGCCTGGCCCTGTCTCTGATTCGCAGACCGGGATGGGCCAGGATCCCCCTCGTGTTTGGGCGCAGACATAGACCGGCGCGGTATAAAAGACATATAAGCCGCCGATCGTGCTTTCGCCTCCCTGAATTTACCGACCACTGTCTCAACGGATGTGCCGAACAACTCAGAAAGCGAAACAGGCGTATCGAGAAGAAAGCGTTTCTCTTTCTCCCCGATGGCGAGCTCTTAATAGTGGAGGTCTCAGCATAACGACTCTCTAAAGTGAGAGGAGACCTAGCTACACTCAACGCCAAAAGCAGTTAGTGAGGCTCAAAAGGGGAAGAGCCTACGAACCCATATTAGTGCCTAAGTGGAGCTCTGAAGAGCAGAGGCTTCAGCCGTATTGCTCACTAAAGGAGAGGAAGCCTCAAACACTCAGCTCTAGTTGAGGAGCTCTTAAGAGTGGAGGTCTCAGCATAATAACTCTCTAAAACGAGAGGAAACCTAGCAACACTCACTCACCGAAGATACACTTATAAAGAAACCCCGATTCCAGACCCTCAGAAAGAATCCTCATCATTGGTCCGGCCTCAGGGTCTTTCAGGTCTCAGGAGGGTTTCAGGTTCAAGTACCAGCTCCAGATGGCTGTTTGTCGCGTCCGCACTGGATCTTTCCCCTTAGATCCCTTCTCCTGTCTCTGAACTCACGCCTCCTCTGCGATTTCTGCGAGGAGGACCACGAGTGGCCACACTAACCGCCTGGCCCTGTCTCCGATCCGCAGACCGAGATGGGCCAGGTTCCCCCTGGTGTTTGGGCGCAGACATAGACCGGTGCGGTATAAAAGACTTATAAGCTGCCGAGCGCGCTTTCGCCTCCCTGAATTTACCGACCACCGTCTCAACGGATGTGCCGAACGTGCGGCGCAGCTCGGTCACCGCCTCAGGGGAAAGCCCCTGACCCTGGTCTAGGTCTTTCAGCAAATCAGCCTGGTACGCCTGCAATACTGCCATCGTATGGATGTAAGTGACAACACATCCTCTTCCAGCAGTTCACACTCGGCAGCCGCCGACGAGTGCGAGAGATTAACCCCTCTCTCGAACTCGCCAGCAAGCTCCATCTGCGATCCCCACGATCTCAGTCTCCTCGCTGCCTCAGCAGCGGCAGGACCCGAGCCGCAGGGGGCAGATGATTGTCCCCCTCTAGAGGATGCAGCGTGGAGTTCCCTTTCGAAAGGGAACGAAGGTCTTACAGGGAAGAAACAAAAATATTTTGGTTTTCTAGTTTATGATGCAACACACTGAAACATGCACTGTATCATGACATGGTATCATTATATCGAATGGCTAGTGATTGATGTAGACCTTGACAAAAGCCAAATCAAAATGACCTTTCCCTCCTGCTGTCAGGTGTTGTGCAGGACTAGTCTGCCTTATCCTATAGTAGGATGTTGAGGATTAACGCCACAGCATCCCTGACCTCATGTCATCTCATCTGATTACACTCCCACACACTAACATTAATCCAACCAACATTAAAGGCCATCTGGCAGCTTTACACAAGATGTTTTTGGTCCTATTTACTGGCAAAGGGACTGCCACAGGCTGCACTATAGTCTCATAAACTGTTTTATTTTCTTCTCAAGACTTGTTAATCGCCGGCCTGAGACATTGTTGCGTAAATGTGCCTCAGTCAAAATGCGTCTTCGCATGGATGTTTTACAGAAGTCAGAGACCTTGGACAGATGGAAACAAATGAGACTTTGAAGGTTGTATATATTGTTGAGCTTTCTGCAAGCATATTTATTACAAAAAGTTGAGTAATTTGCATCACTCAGGCAAAAAGGAACCATAGAGTACACAGGCATGATTGCACTTATGAATGTTTTTAGTCAGAAAGTTCTAGTCAGTAAGGTGGCACGCAATCTGTGATTTGATAGAAGCGAACATTACTGCGGGTGCTACAGATGGGTGTTTTATATGCAAGTTTAAAGGCCATGATCTGGATTAACTGTAGTGTATGATAGCAGGGGTTACAGTTGTAGTGTAGCAGTGGTATCGAATTGCCCTTTAAATGCATAACAGCAGCTGGTCATTGCACTTGAATAAATAATTGTGGTGTCCTGGCAGAATACAAGGGCATATTATCGCCAACCAGCAAGTCCGCTGGAGGAAACGACTGTACATTCAGCTTCTCCCTCAATGCAAACATGTGGAAAAGTGTTAGTTTACCTAACAACATACAGTCTTCTTGTGTTCGCTGATCTTTCCCAGTAATCAAACAAAATATTATTGACGCAACATTCACGTAAAGTACAGGACAAATACACAAAGCCATTGCATTCCTCACACACACTCCACATGAACTTCCTTTTTCACGTTCACAACAGAATAATTTACATCTCGCTACGCTTTTTAAAAATGATAACACTTTGCAGTCTTTAGTGTGAATCTACGTCTGTCCAGTCTCGGTTTAGTGTGCGCTAAGCCAGTGCTGTCAGAACGGAGGCCTGGAATGTGGCCGCTTCTGCCGCCTGGACTGTTGACTATCTCTTGGTGGTCTTAGCCAGTTTGCTAGTAGGGGTGCTCCTCCGTTGGGGAGTTGGGATTTTGGAGGGTTTGCCTCCGTGTTGGCGTGAGGCTGAGCGCGGCGTCACTGTCACTGTCTCCAACACGTCCGAGTAAACCGACTGGATGTCTGAAATATCAAAGTCTGAGGCGTCGCTGCCACGGCGGCTGCTCCCTCGGCTTCCTGCTTTGCTGCCGGGCCTGCTTGGGATCTTACTCAACCCTGAGAAGAAAGTTCACAGTCAGTTACATCTCAGTACTATGATACTGACATCCACATAATGGCTCATGACTAAGATAAAAAGTAATATTTTCTGGAGCATGTCACAAAAACGAGCCAAAATGCGTATAGACTACTTGCCTCACAGACATAAAATATATATATATAATGTCTACTTTAAAATGAACCAATTCAAATCAAAAACAGAATTTCTCTGATTATGTAATCAGTATGGAAAGTGCATTACTCTCTAAAGGCATGTAACTGTGCTGCAGAGCTGGTGAGTCAGCATCTTTGCAGTAGAGCCCGACCGATATATCGTTTTGCCGATATTATCGGCCGATATGAGCGAATATCTTACCGATATGGCGAATATGGCCGGTTGAATGGAATTGAATTGAATTAAAGTTGCTTCAACTTTACTGTTCAGTGCACTGATGTCAGACTCATTTTGGACAGTAAAGTTTATTGTTAAATTGTTAAATGCCCTTACATATCTCTGTCACCATTATAAGTGTTTGATCACCACATTTGAGTGATCATTGCAAAAAATGTGTTTATGTATATATATTCTGTTTATGTATATACTGTATTCTATATATAGTACCAGTCAAATGTTTGGACACACGAATGGGAAAGTGTCCAAACTTTTGACTGGTACTGTACTATAATATACACAAAGAATATCGGCCGATATATCGGTATCGGTATCGGCCCCAAAAAACCCATATCGGTCGGGCTCTACTTTGCAGCTGATACACTAAGAAAACACCCGTTTATTAATGAATAATTATATCTGGCTATTTTCCCAACACATTCATAGTCATTACTTTTGCGGGTACTTTGCAGCAAGCTTTATGAGTGTGCTTGAATGCAAGTAATTAAGTAACTAAATTAATTTAAACATGCGATTAGTGGACTAATAGCTTAAATGGACAACCTACTATTCAACTAGAAAAATCTTTAGTTGGTGCAGCCCTTTTATAGTCACATATTATTATTCATATTAGACAGTAATATTTAAAAGTTTTTTTAGCCTACATAACATTTAAAACTTTTGTTCTGTGTTCTGATGCATAGCTGAATACTTGACAGATTTGATCCGACAAAACTGATCTTTATAGTCTCATAATAACAAGCGACAGAGTCCAATAAACTCAATGTAGTGTTTTGTGAATATTCAGTATATCGCACAGTAGCAGCAGCAAAACATTATGAAGAACAGAAGGTGTGTCCGACTCACCCATGGCTTGACCTCTGACCTTCATGACTGCAGCGTTTATCAAGGATCCATCCTCTCCTGACTGAAAGCCTTTTCCCGACAGATAGCCTGGAAGACGAAGCTTGCTGCCCTGAATAGGGGTGCTCTGAAAGATGTCATGATTCAGAAACGAATAGGCCAATTAGAACAGGACAATGAAGAGGCACATAATTGACTGTTTGCTGACAGCAACCTTTGGCTAAGAAGAGCTTTCTAAAATGCAGATATACCCAAATCCTGACTGAAACATTAACTTGACAGAGGTGGTTTAGGAGTGACATGTATTTCATATCACTCCCACAACTCAATGTGTTTGTTAATCCCAAATCTTTGCAGTGTGTACAACACATGTCCAGAATGATGGAATAAATGCATGACAGACAAGAAAATGACATTATACTGCTTACACTGAATCAAATTCAGCCATACACATCCGGAGAAAGAAACCCTTTTGAGTTCTGGATGTACAAGCATTGAGTTTTAGTGGCGAGAGGACAGAAAACTGTTCATTATTCAGTTAGTGCTTGAAGAATGAGAAAGAGGGTGAAGTTTAGAAAAGGCCCAGGCTGTCTTTGTATATCAAGCTGCTTTGATTTAAGACAATCACACCATCCCCTTTGCGAAAGAGAGGTTTAAAGATCAGAATCAGAGGACCGAAGCAAACACATCCGCCTTAATAACGGACCACTTCCATGCATCATTGCAAAGCCAGAGAAAGAGATTGAACTCAATCCCAAATCCACACAGGAAGCAATTAGATCAGTAACAAGGCAGAGACAGAGGTCAGGAGACGGAGATTAGATGGGGATTTGTCACTCGTTTCTTAAGCACTATACCTCATTGGATGACCCTTGGCTGTCAAAGGAGTCAGATGATTTAAGAGGAGTAGCTGATTTGCTGTTTGTCAGCCAGGGTTTATCATAATTGCGGGTTACATGTTGGGGTGTCTGTGAGAAATAATTGTGGATCAACCACAGACGAAGGGTAGCAATAGAAAAAAAAAAGACAGACAATACAGGAAACAATTATATATCAATAAATAATGATGGGGCTATTTATGGCTCTGTTCCAAATCTTAGTGAGCACCCTGTGTAAGGCAGATGTCACAGATACATGTTTATGCTGCCTTCCAAAACAACTTTTTTGGCCATTCGATTCAAACAATGAAGTGAGATGAATTTAAACGATAAACATGATTCATTCAATACTGAATGACTACTACTAAATAGTGATAAAAAACAGTTTAGTGACTTTTTTGCACAGTTTTCATGTGTGCTATGCATTTTAT
This sequence comes from Sinocyclocheilus anshuiensis, assembly GCF_001515605.1. Classification (NCBI taxonomy): domain Eukaryota; kingdom Metazoa; phylum Chordata; class Actinopteri; order Cypriniformes; family Cyprinidae; genus Sinocyclocheilus; species Sinocyclocheilus anshuiensis. The sequence continues at coordinate 384,763 of NW_015558654.1, forward strand.
TCTGATAGATTAGCAACAAAGTGCTATGCTATATGCTATAGTCAGTCAGATTGTTGCCTTACAAAGCAGCTGCCTATAAGCCCGTTTCCACCGCTGGAACTTTCCCAGGAACTAGGGACTTTGGGCCGGTACTCGGGTGTGTTTCCACCGCAGGAACCAGGATCTAAATAAAGTTCCGGGTAAAAATTTGCCCCTCAGAAAGTCCCTGCTCGCGAGGTAGTACTTTTTCAAAGGTCCGGAACTTTCGGGGGCGGGACTTGGGCGCTGAACATGCTGATTGGTTGAGTTCACACAGCATTGTATTTCAACAACCATTTATTCGCATAATTTTCAAAATATTACTGTTATTGTGTGTAGTTTTAAGAGTATTTCAGGCGAGAATGTAGTTGTTTAAAACTCAAATCTGCAGTTTATTTATAAAGACAGCGCCTATTTAAAAAAAATTTGAGATGTGAGCTCCAGGCGATCAGCGGGCGTTCAGTGCTCATCTATCCCGACGAGAGCAGCCTCAAATCAGCTAGTCCTTCTGACATTTGCCACTGGCTCTGATGTCTCTGTAGTGGTTAAACATGAGATATCATTTGTTTTGGTAAATCTAACAGGTAATCTTTGGTCTCATGAATCTATTATTTGTTCCAGGTCATATCGTTTTGGCTGAGCCCCAAACCTAAGGTTTCAAACCTAACTATGAAAGTTAGGTTTCATAACTTTATATATTTATATACAAATGTATATATATTTAGAACTTTATTAAAATGAAAATGAAAAGAGTCTGTTTGATATATTTTGTTTCATTGTGTAATATATGTACGTTCCCTGAACTACATTTCTGCAGCTATTAATGTTTAAATGAAAACGAAAAGAGGCAGTGGTGTTTGATATCATATATTATCTTATTGTAAATACAGTGAGGAAAATTGCAGTACCCAAGGCGAGCTGACTGACGTTATCAAGTACGCTGCTGTCCCATTTGCAGAATTACCAGAAAGTCCAAACTACCAAGGACGCACGTCCGAAATTTGCATATTTGGTATTGAGAAACGGAGCAGTTGCGCGCAGTCCTACGTCACCAGACTATTTGCCTAATCTTCATGGTACTTTAGGCTGCGATGGAAATGCAGACAGCAACAGGTCTGGGGAAAAAAAAAAGTTCCTGGGACAAATTGTTCAAGGTAATTTCGGTGGAAAACCGGCTTATGTAGGCAGTGGACATCAAGGCAGCTCACTAGGTTTTGGAACCAAGCTTCGTGATCGGTGGCAGGAAAATGTGACAAAAACACAGAGAATTACACATTTCTGTACACCCTAATCAACAATATCCATACCTTGGGTGTGTTGGAGCCGGGTGGGTTGGGTTGTGCGGGGCAGCTGTGGCTAGAGTTGGATCTGTTAGGGGAGGTGCCTCTTGAGGATGGCCGTGACCTTCGACCTCTGTAGCGGAAACTGGCCATCACCTGGGTGGTGCCTTCTGGGAGAATAAACTTCTCACGCAGCTCCACGTTGGTTCTGCCCTTAGCTGGAGGAACAACATTAAACAGTGCAATGAGCCTGGAGCCAAGGCCAAAGCAAAACCTTTAACACGGGTTCAGAAAATAAGCCTCTGAAATTCAAAGGAATACTATGGCTTTAGTTCAACTTGAGGTCTATGCCCAGCATCTGTGGTACCAACGATTACAAGTCGATTTACTTAAACTGTTTATTATTTGATCTGTGAAGTTGTCTATATCAATGTAATCACCCCACAGTAATTACTGCAAACAAATTTGTTCACAAGTTGGATTGCAATTGAGGGGCAAATCCATTTTTTGTGGTAATCAACAGCAAACTACAGATGCTGTTCACAGAGCTCAACTTGTTTTAAACCTAAACATTCCTTTAAAACAAGTTTCAGGAACTTATTTCAGAAAGCCATTTTAAAGGTTCTGATCTGGGTTGATTTTTATGAAAGTATCTTTAACCAGGCTGGGGAATGAATGATGGGCACCCACTCAAATGAGAAAAACATGGTTTTGCACTTTGGTTTGATGTAAGGAATGATTTGCATGCATTTCACATCACTGGCAAAAAAAAAAAATATTATAGTAATAAATAAATAATACATTGATGCTGCATAAAAAAAAATATTGTCATATAATAGAACAGGATTACCCTTCAGGGACTGCAGTTTAGAAAAACAATTTAGCAAGAAATATTTGGTTTGTTGTGTATAGTTCTTTTTAATGTCATGAACTATTCATCTATGCATTATCTTGCATAGATGAGATTGTCGAGCAAGTTTCACTGCACTGCAACAGAGCTACAATAAGCACATGCAGAGAAAGCGAGAGAGGACACAACACAAAACCGCATGCTAAACAGTCCCAGACAGCACGATGGAAAGGGAAGCGTGAGATTAATGTTAATGAGAATACCATTCAGGGATCACTGCAGCACACACACACACTGGGATGCACACATACCACTGGGATGGAGCAAGGAGAGAAAGTGTGAGAGTTGCCAACCTATAGGAGACTGAGTAATTGAAGAATATGATTCCGAACGCAACATTTTACTCCCGTGGTGGTGAACTAGAAGAAACGATAATTGGGTTTACAAACAAAGCAGCAGGAGAAGGGAAATTCTGAAAGAAAGGCTTCATGGGAAGAGACCGGCAAGCTTTAAGAATCCCATAAACAGCCAATTAGAGTGCAGGAAGAAAAGATTCAGCCACAACAAACGATTACAGCCTACATAAGAGTATCCATCAGTCACATTCTCAACTCTCAAAAATTTTAAACTGCTTTAATTATTGGGAATTTTGGATTCTGTTCCAAAACCTAGTGAGCTGCATTGCTTTCTACTGTCTACACTGGCAGGTGCCTCCTGTAAAGCAGCATCTGAACTGACATGGAACATCACAAGTGACACAGTGGTCCATTTTTAAATGAGACTTGATCTTTTTGTTCTACACTTTTCAGTATTGAACAAAGCTGGTGTCAGTGCTATATGGGATTGGCTTCACCACAAAGGACTTGCTGCCAAAACGAGGTATCTTAGAAGGCGGCATAATAATGAAACTCTTAAAATGCTGTCTATGTAGGAAACCCAACTAGGTTTTTGGAACAGAACCTTTGTGTCTGCAACATAATGTCTTGGCTGGGAACAAAACACAATTTATAAAACAAGTTGAACAATTTTGTTATTCACAATATCAATGGATTTAAAAGACCTGTCTGAACAGCGTAAGCCGCAGTTGAGTACAACATAAAGTGGACATTACCTCTGCACGGGTCATTTTTCACCAGGAACTCATCCAGGGCCATCCAACCACCACCCACTCGCACCATCACCGTACTGCGCAGGATCCGCACCAGCCGCAGCTGCTGCGAATCTCCAAACTGGACATAAACAGAGAACACAGTCATTCCTCCGAAATACAGTCATGTTTGTCAGTGACAGGCACGCAGCAGAGCAACATCAGAAACCTGGGTCCTGTAACACACTTTTCAAAATAGTAAAAACTAGCAGTGAGTCAAATCACAACATTATTAGTCCCAGTTAGATGCTATTTCTGTTCTGTTTATGTCTGGCTTCCTCTTGTTGCTCTGCTGAGCCATTTGATCAAAACGAATTTTGATTGAGACACAACATTGGTTTCATTCCAGAAGACGTGAAATGAGTGGTCAATCCAACTGGTTTCATTTGTGGCTTTGTGCTAATTTAAGATTGATCATGAAAAAAAAAACCCATCTTGTGTGGTGGCGTGGTTCATTATATGTCATTAAAGGTGCACAAAGTCATCACAGAGTTTGTATTACTGACAGTGGTTCTGGACCTTATGCTGCCACCTGTGGGCGTGGGTGAAGCAAAAGCAAAATATTTTCATAATAAACAGCATTACAGAAATATTCAATCTGCTGGCGTATGTAACCCATGACTTTATTCCACATTCAAAAGTGTCCTATATATATTGCATAAACAATTATTTTGCAAAATAAACAACTACATTCATAGTAATTCATCATGTTAAACATTTGTCAGATATACCAATTATGTGTGAAACTTTATTGCAACAGAAAAAGTTACTTAGTGCACTTTTAAAACAAGGTGGACAGGATCAGTGTGTCCAGTAGGGTGTGCTATCAGCGCATTCTATTGTACACTCTTTCTGAGGCTCTGTTTTCATACAAATATGGGCACTGGCACGGAGACGTAGGGGAACACTTGAGCATAGCATTCCTCTTCATCCTCCATGCCAAAGATAGGAGCTAAAGAAAACAACAAGCCAAATGATTGCTGCCAGTTGGATATGGCCAAGGCATACGGATTTCACAGCACAGAAAATTATGGCCTCATGCTTTCTGTTCAAAAAAAAAAAAAAAAA
>NW_015558654.1:389723-414977 GCF_001515605.1 Sinocyclocheilus anshuiensis
AAATCATACCATATACCAAAGTTTTTCCACAAACCGAAAATGCATACAGAAGTTGCACCGTCTAGAACTACATACTACCATTCTCATAGAGGATGCGTGTGTTGACACTGATGCTCGACTCCAACCACACACAATAGGAACAATATGGAAGAATGGCTGAGATCGACTCGCTGAAACTCAACATGACCGACACACTGATGGTGACCCGCTGAGCATCTCTCTGGCCTGCAAGCCCTTTATTCTCGAAGTGATACCCAGAATGAATCGATACCATTGGTGAATTTGGTGATTGGGGGGAGGAGAAGATGAATTTTGAAGCATGATCAAGAGAATCACAACAAACTGCTTTAAGAATGACCATTTACCAGGATACAGCTTTCCAAAACGGCAACGTGTAGATGGGGGGTTAGATTTTGATTGTCCCTGTTTGTTATAGTCTCGTCGGCGATTAAGGGGTCATGTAAGCAGCGAACGAGACCAAACTGTCAAAAGAATGGTTTCAGTTGATGTGATATAAAGTTCTCAATACAAAGGAAGAAAAAAACATGAGGTTGGCATGGCCAAGGTCAAGGATCTTCCCAAAACACCACCCTGAGAAAGCATGTAGATCATGAATTTATGTGATTTATATAGGGAGAATCATGCATCTTTCAGCTCGAAATTTCTCCTGAAGCTCTGGCTTGTTTGAACATCAGCCACACACTGTGGTTAAAAGAAAAAGCGAGGCTCTCGTAAAGCAGAACTCAAGTTTAAGTAAATTAAGCAGGTAGCAGAAGGCAAGCATACTGTGTTATGCTGCAAAAGCTGTCGCAAATTATAATAAAAAAGCAGAATGCAGTGCTGCAGGGAAAAAAGCATTTGAACTCAAAAGCAGATAGTTGAATATAAAATTGTTTTTCTAAAAATTTCTAAAATATAAAAAAATCCTAAAATGCCCTAAAAAGCTGGGCATCTGTAGAACAAGTCAACATGAAGCATTCACAATATATTTAGTCATTAAATTACTGTATTAACTACTAGCAAGATTTTAGAAAAACTGCATTAATGAGCTAAAGTAGAAATAGAATTGTTTATTATTAATAAATGCAATCATTGATTGTTTATTTGGCTTTCAGTTGATAAGTTGTTTAAAATAGGGGGCAAGTTATAACACCATAAGGTTTTTTTTTTTGAGTAATGCTCAATGTTGATTTCATGTTGACTAGAAACTATTTCCCAAATATTTGTGTTTGTTTAACTCAGACTTAAATTAATCTGCTTTAAAATTACTCTGGGCACTATTTCACAACATAAGAGATATTAAGGACATACAGTATCAGCACTAAACCATTTTTGGTGTCATTTAGTATTAAGGAAGTAGAAATGTTCATCTGTATTTATAACTTTCCCAAGCCACTGTGCTTCAATGCCAGTGAGGATTTGCACACAGCCATGCCACAAACTAAATGGCTGGCTTTGGGAAGAGAGTTAAAAACTTCTTTAAATATGCTTATCCGCTTGTGAGTTTAAGACAGCCTTAAATATTGGAGATTCAAATACACAGTGAAAGTGAATCAGATAAAACAAAACAATCAAAAGCACTATGCATGTATACCTGATTTCCAAGGTAGAACTGATGTGGGGGGAAAACAGCAAAAAGACAAACATTAGTAAATATCAGTTCACTCTTTTTGGTTTTTACAATAAGGCAAAAAAAATAAAAATACAAAAGAAGTTATATACAACTTTTCTTCAGAGTGGCACAGTTACAGGCCTCCAGCCAGTCAGAAGAAATATGTATTTATTATAGGCAGATTATGCAGTAGAATGGCTGACCGTTACCAAATGTTACAGGATCAGTTTATTAGGTGTTGGAGAGAAGTGGACCGGGGGAAACCCTAAAACTTTCACATTTGAGAGACTAAAAAATGCAATGGCATGTAAAAATATAATTTTTACTGCTTTGGCAACAGCAGTGTCGGGGCAAAAAGGTTTGGGTCGAGGAGCAGTTTAACAGGGGTCTGTGGAACACTGCCAACTGTCCTCAAAACATTCCTTATATCAGCTTTGAAACAAGGAATCAGGGCCTTTTCATTTGGATACAGCCCATGTTTGACTGAACTTTGCTAGACTGTTTACATACAATTAAGTTGTCGCCACAAAAAAATAACATATTTTGTCATCATATTTTCTGAGAAACGAGATAACCTTTGTTGTAAAATGACAAATTAAGGTTAATAAACAATTTATTTATTTCATTCATCACCTTGTTTCCATAACCATATAATAGTACTTGATTGTTTTGAGGGTCTTGTGAATTTTATTTGTGTCTCTTTATTTTGAAAATCTTGGCCAAGGCTTCCATACTAAATCTGTTTACTCATCCAGAAAGCACGAAAAATCTGTCACTTACCCGATATTTATTGGCGCCAATCTGCTCTACTTGGAACCGTTTCGGACACTTGCACTTTGCAACTTGGCGAGTCACCTAAACACATGAAGTCATAAATCAGACAGAAAACGACTACAAGAAACGTCCAATTATTGCGTAGAACTTTCCAGAAAGTAAGCTGATAACATTTACCTCATCTTCAATTTTGTCAGCATCGGTTAATGGTTTGTAAGCATCTTTGTTGGGATGCAGAGCAGCCACAAACTCATAGTAGTCGATGTAGCCGTCGCCGTCCCGATCAAAGATGTCTGCCACAGCGCTCATCTCCAGACGACTGGTGGGGAACTCTACAGGACCAGAGAGGCGTTTAGGGCAAAGCCTGAGAAACTTTAGACCTAAACAACACACGGTTTGAAATCTTTTCTTACTTGAGGATAGGATGCCATCGATGAATTCCTGCCTTGTGACTTTGCCATCCTGGTCTTTATCAATACGGCGGAAGAAATCCATGACACGTGATTTCTTGTGGTTCATCCAGCGCATGTAGCGCTTCCTCCATACGTCAAAGTCAAAGTTGGCAAACTCTTTCAGCTGAGGGCAGATGAGAGTTATAAAATGAGTGTGAAGGCACCTGACAGGAGTCTGAGACAGGTGTGAGGTCAGGTGTGTATGCATGTCTGACCTCCTCTAGTCTGTCCATAGCATCGTTGAGCTTTCTCCTCCTGTCCAGCGCCAGCAGCCACACCTGCTGCCACTTACTGACCAGCAGGTTCACTCGGGGGTTCTTAGTCTCGATTTGTGCCTGTGATGCTGTGGTGAACATGGACTGTGTAGGAGATCTCTTTCCTGATGACCAAACAAACACATGGCTTCATCAGCCAAACCTAAACAACCAGTGAGTGCACTTCTGATTGGTGGACTGTACGACTTAATTATTAGCATTAATTAGTCACTTAGTGTCTAGTTCAAGGGCACACATTTACATTTGCTCATTTAACAGATGCTGTTTTTTTTAAATGAGGAGAGCTACACCATAAGTGGCTCATCCTAAAGACAGAATAACATGGGAAGAGTCATAATACTTGGACAGAGATGAAGATGACACACAGTAAACCCAGGGTCATAAGTGGGGGGCAAAGGGGGCTGTGGTGTTGCTTAAGAGTTCATGGGTGACCCATTGCAGAATTTGAACCTAGAGCTTTTTGGTTATGAGCCCAAAACTTTATCCACTGGTCTACTCTAGGGCTGTGCCCAAATTGCATACTTCGCTACTGCAGTAGGTGAAAATCAGTTTGTGAAAGGAGTAGTATGTCTGGATTCACAGTATTCATAAAAGTTCACTGAAAAAGATTTTACTTTGGACCAAAAACAAACAAAAATACTAATGTGTTACAGCCAAATTTAGTTCCCTTTCAGTCGGTCACTCCCGACGTCACGTCGGATGACCGACGAATTGGGATCTCGCTTAGAGGGACCAATCTACTTCGAGTGTAAACTAAACGAGCCAATGCACATTGGCATGCGATTATTGCATCCAGCTGCTGCTGATCACAGCGTGAGTATAAGTAGGCAGCAGATGCAGCGCATATTCAGCTTTTCGCTTCGGAGCCGAGCGGTTCTATCGTTCTGCTCCTGACCTTCTACGTAGAGAAGAAAAAACTACAGTCAAGCACGCTCTTCGTGGGCTCTCGTGCTGGTGGTACGGCGCTTCAGCGGCGGTGGTTTCCCTGCCTACTTATACTCACGCTGTGATCAGCAGCAGCTGGATGGAATAATCGCATGCCAATGTGCATTGGCTCGTTTAGTTTACACTCGAAGTAGATTGGTCCCTCTAAGCGAGATCCCAATTCGTCGGTCATCCGACGTGACGTCTCCGTTCCCTCCTTCAGGGAACGAGGGTTACATACGTAACCGAGACGTTCTCAAATTATATTTATGGTTTGGTTCAAAATAGGGCTGGGCGATAATTCGATAACGATAATTATCACGATATAATTTTTCTCGATAAAACGATATGAAGAGTTCGATATATTTTCGATATAATGTTTATGCGCCAAAAGCGGAACGAAACAGCGCGACTCATTTGAATTGCGCCACACGGTCCGTTTATCCGCTCGGATCACAGTTCAAACTAGGGACGGGGAGTTGACTCCAAAAGAGTCGATTCCTCGACTCTGAATAGCCCTAGAGTCGATTCCTCGACTCTGAATAGCCCTAGAGTCGGAGTCGACTCCACTGGAACTTGAAGCGCTTGAATTCAGCGATGAACACAAAGACTCAGTGATTTAAACTAGTTTAAAGCCAAACAGGAGAAACACTGTGTGCAATGAGACAGTCAGAAGGCTTTTCAATCTACACATCGCCATCATTTACCATGGATTTACTGTAGTAACACTCCCTGCACCATGGTATTGTGGCAGAAATGTGGGATATTCACACTGATTTTTATTACAGGAGTAACGGTATATAATTGTAGTATGTACTTGTGATTAAGCTATAGCATGTGTGCATTTATACTGAATGTTTTTAGACTACTGTTTTTCATACAGGCAAATTTTTCACAGATGTTACTGATTTTGATAATGAACAAAATTTACCTCTGCATCCTAACTCAAGCTACTATCAAATGTGCATTTCTAAGAGATAAAAAAGTGATATTATTATTATTAATATTATCAGGCAACCCAAACCTGTTTCTTGATTTGAAACAATATCACTCATTTGACTCCAAAAGAGTCGATTCCTCGACTCTGAATAGCCCTAGAGTCGATTCCTCGACTCTGAATAGCCCTAGAGTCGGAGTCGACTCCACTGGAACTTGAAGCGCTTGAATTCAGCGATGAACACAAAGACTCAGTGATTTAAACTAGTTTAAAGCCAAACAGGAGAAACACTGTGTGCAGCGAGACAGTCAGAAGGCTTTTCAATCTACACCGCCATCATTTACCATGGATTTACTGTAGTAACACTCACTGCACAGGTATATGTGTGGTTTTAACTGTGTTTATCATGATTTAAATGTATGCTACAATTGGAGACCAATGCTTAATTAATAAAAATAAAAAAAAACCTTGGTCAGAATAAATTTAACCATATAAAACTGAGGTTGCTACAATTTTTACAGATGTTACTGATTTTGATAATGAACAAAAATTTACCTCTGCATCCTAACTCAAGCTACTATCAAATGTGCATTTCTAAGAGATAAAAAAGTGATATTATTATTATTAATATTATCAGGCAACCCAAACCTGTTTCTTGATTTGAAACAATATCACTCATTAGAACATGCAGAAACTGAGAAAATATATATTTTTATTTAGATATGTATTTTGTTAAGGAAAATTAATTAGTTTATCGATATCGACTGATATGAAAAAAAATATCATGATAATTTTTTTGGCCATATCACCCAGCCCTAGTTCAAAACTTACATTTTGATTTAATATTAATCAAGAATATTGATCCCAAAGACAAAAACAAAGTAAAAAGTGTATTTAAGACCACACCATACTTTATACCATACAAAACACCATATATTTTTAGACACAAGCTAAAATCTTTTTTTTGTTTTTAAACTTAATTTCACCATAAACAAAAGCTAAATAAGCTATCATATTAAAGTAGAATTTTCAATTAAGATTTTGTTAATGTTTATTTTAGTTCACTTACTATAAAGTCAACTTCATGTTTATTGTGATTTCTATTTAAAATATGCATCATCTTTTCTGTTAAGTACTAACAAAAAAACACCAGAAAAAATATTTTGTTCTATGTGGGCTGTTATTTATTTCTGTGCCAAACTGAATGAAAACACGGGGCTCAGATTGGATGCTGGTACTCACTGGCTGTCCGTCCTTTCTCTAGAACAGGGATCTGAGACTGAACCGGAGGATCCGCTGTGGCTTTTCTCTTATGAGTTTTGGTGATTTTGTCCACATCTGGTTGTTTTCTGGTCATCTCTTCCATGAATGCCTGGTGCACAACGGAGACACAGACAGCTTGTTCCTACAATTCATACTAATTATGTAATGACGTTGCAGCTCTTGACGGTACCTGGTGCTCAGCGATGAGCGTTTTGACTTCCTCTAATTCTTGAGGAAGAGGTTCCTTGTCTTTCTCGCCGAGCGTGGTTTCCTGACGGGCCCAGGCTGTTACCTGACCATCACACAGAAATCTGATCATACCGTACACAGCACTAACAGTTATGCATCATCCACTGTGGAATCTGACCTACAACCTTTTGGTTACCAGCCCAGATATTTGAAGCAGCACACAAAACAGGAAAATACTTTCTTAATCTGGAAAGATCTGATTGGCTGCCTTCACACAACTTTCGGAAATAACAGAAAAACATAGTTTTTCTAGTCCGCCTGGAACTGTTGTATTTATAAAGTTAGTAATATGAGCACTTTTGAAAAATAACTAGTTTCTGGATTCATTGATCCAGATGAGAGTGGTGTCAAATCTGAAAAACACTCGAAAGTGTTGTTTGAGGCAGATACGTTTTCTGCATTTTTTGTGCAACCAAATGTTCTTTTTTTCCTCACTCTTTCAGTTATTGTGGTAAAAATCTGTCATTGAATGCGTTTGGACATTTTACATGTCCCTCGGATGATTTGAAGTGAGCAGAACTTTACTTTTAGTAACCTACTTTTATAAAAAATATACATATGATGCCTAAATATGATGTGCTTCTCATCAGAATGTTTGGGAGAAACGGACGAACCTCCTCAAACCGTGCTTTAATGATGGTGTTCCAGTGTTTGATGGTGGTGATGGAGTCTGGGTGGCAGATGGACAGGATGGCTTCTCCCAAGCTCGTGGCTTTATTCAGGGCCTGTCGCTTCTCCTCCAGCTTCTTCATAAACTCCTGCATGCATCAAACGTTCTTCCATTATTAAATGGCCATGGTTACACAAAGAGTAGCCCATCTCCAACAACACTGCTTAATGATCCGAGGACACGAATCATGCCTCAGGACAAAGTTAGATGTGTGAAACGCATTTGGCTCGCCATTTCAAGAGAAGGCTCAGACACCACAATGCAAAGAATTGTGATTCTCAGTATGTAGAGATTATGTATTACTACCCATCATTAGTAACTGGCGTCTTTACCAAAGATGAAACATATCATCTCCCAGGATGTTTGCTTTCTCAAACTGTGAACGTGAATAATGTCTCGGGGGAACAAACTATTTTGGATATTGAATATGAGGTCACACTATATGAGATGAAATATGGGAACTCTTTCCTGGCAAGCAGTAGTTAATAAAGATTTGAAGCCATGTATGGCTTTTGTTATTCAGTTGGACGTGAAGAGAGACCGGGCTACGGATCACTACCTCACATTATGAGTGGAGCTAATAAAAAAAGAATGTCAGGGTTGTGGAAAACACACACACACACACGTTCTGTCTTGGAAAGATTACGATCCCTCTGGCACACACTTGCATTTAAACTCAATGTTGTAATGTAGAACAGATACAATTTCATTTTTTGTGTTTACTGTGGCCCATCATTGTTGCCAGTAAATACTGATATGCTATTGTCACTGAAAGGTTTTACAAGGTAAACGTCACACGTGTGGATTCTTTGTTATTGTTGTGGGAAACTTGCCTTGTGCTGTTCAATGAGAGCGCGGAGGGCTTCTTCATCGTCAGGCAGCGCACCGTGGAAGCGAAGGCTCTGTTCGGCCTCTGCAAGCCACTCCAGTAAGATATGATCGGTGGAGTGGAACTCCTCAGCCTGAGGAACAGTGTACAAATGTGTTCAAAATGTGCATTCACAGAGAGCAATTTATAGTTGACAAGATATTTTTTCATTATTTTTCACAGAAGAAATATATTATAAAATATTTTTATTATTTTCATTTATTTTTTACAGATTTGCTTTTACAGATTTTTTTACAGATATATATATATATATATATATATATATATTAGGGGTGTAACGGTTCACAAAATTCACGGTACGGTTCGAAATGACAGTGGTGTCATGGTTCGGTTCAGTACGTTGGTAACTGGTTATGTTGCAATGTTGGAAATATTTCTGTTTTAAACCATGAAGGCGAGCCAATGGATATCACACACAAACAATGTGCAAACTTTGCGCAAGAGTTACGCCGGTGAACGTCTTAATTAATTTCACTATGCAGAAAGTGAAAGTAAAAACGGAATGATGAAACCTTCGCCATCTGACGCTGTTATTCTCTCAGAGATGACGAGACCAATCTACTTCAACATATGCTGATAACGCTATATAGCTAACTATTTCTAATATTACATAGTGAAAAAAAATTAGAAGAAACATATTTCGTGTTAAACAGGTTGTTTTTGAAAGTCGGTGCTTGAAATAAAATCAATTGATTTTTATTGATCACTGAAGTGTTAATATTTTAATCATAGGCCTATATTTCATTGTATAGACCTGTTTTAAAATACCTTTTTTAAAAAAACATTTTAATTGAGGAGTAAATATATAGCCTAATCTTATGTTATCCTCGCAGCACGTCTTATTTGGTAATTATTGCGGGGCAAATTAATTGTCATTTTAATTTAATAATAAAAGTAACTTCATAATAATAATAAAAGGCCTAATAAAAATAAGAATGTAACAGGCCTACATTAATTTGAAATGCCAAATATCTTAATCTTTATTTTGACAATATCTCTGGCTATCATCGATACAAGATCATCGACTTTCGACGCAACCCAGCAAGGGGAGGTTATTGCTGGGCTATATACAGTATATAAGATATAAATAAGATTTTTTAATGATTTTTTTTACCATGCCTATAAATGAGCATTTTTAAAATCCTCTGATACCCTATGTTTTGGAGTTCAAATATACTGTTACTTTCATATACAAAAGCTTCCTTAACAGTCCATTAAAATAAAAATAAAATTCTTTTTCAGAAATCCTTGTGGTTGTGATATCAGTCATCCCATCACAGTGAAGTAATGAACTAGAAAAGATGCTATTCCTGATGCTATTCTCTTCATTTCCTTCAGAAGAATCCCAGCATTAGGCCGAACAGTGAGTGTCACATTGTGGTCTGGTTATTGAAGGCTGGAGCAGCACAAGTTTACATAGAGTTAACATTGGTGAACGCTTATCTGAGGTAGCTTCTTTGTCATGTGGTGTTCCACAGGGATCCATTTTGGCTCCTATTCTTTTTTCGTTGTACATGCTCCCATTGGGTTCCATTTTTAGGAAGCATGGTCTGTCTTTCCATTGCTATGCAGATGACACTCAAATGAACAGAGTTCAAATGGTCTGGAAGCACTTATGTCTTGCCTGTCTGATGTGAAAGCCTGGTTGTCTTTAAATGTTCTTAATTTCAATGAGAGTAAAACTGAAATAAATGTGTTTGGTCCGTCGGATTCTCGTAGTACACCGAAAGTAAATCTTGGCGATTTAACCTCTTCCGTGAAGTCTTGGGTAAAAAATCTGGGTGTTATTTTTGATGATGGTTTAAAATGTGATAAACAGATAAATACGGTGGTCAAGTCCTGCTTTTTTCAGCTTCGACTTCTAGCGAAAGTAAAACCTATTTTGTCTAGTAAAAATTTTGAAAAAGTAATTCATGCTTTTATTACATCTAGATTAGACTACTGCAACTCGCTGTATTTTGGGATTGGTCAGTCAGCCCTATCCCGCTTGCAGATAGTTCAAAATGCAGCTGCAAGGCTTTTAACGAGTACCAAAAAACGGGATCACATTACACCAGTTTTACGTTCTCTGCACTGGTTGCCTGTGCGCTATCGAGTTAATTTTAAAATTCTTCTTAGTGTTTAAATCATAAATGGTTTGGCCCCTGCTTATTTATCTGATTTATTGACTGAACATCGGGCCCTCTTGTCTCTCCGGTCGTCCAAGCAGAGATTATTATGCATCCCAAAGTCGAAGCTTAAATGCAGGGGTGACCGCGCTTTCTCAGTTGCTGCCCCTAGATTGTGGAATGCTCTGCCCCTCTGTATTAGATCTGCACCTTCACTATCTGTTTTTAAATCCATGTTGAAAACCTACCTTTTTGACTTGGCGTTTTATCAATGAGAACTTTCTACTGTACTGTTTCTATTAGTAATTATTTTGTATTGTCTTATTGAAATGTTTTTATTGTGCAGCATATTGGTCAACCCACGGTTGTGTTTAATAGTGCTATATAAATAAAATTGACATTGACATTGACATTGACACAAACTCTTCTGGATCTGACAGCAATTCTGACACTTGTAAGTTAGTTTTGTTCCTGATTTTACATGCAGGGTTAGCCAATCAAAACCGTGGAGATTTACATAGACGTTTTTACAGTAGCTACAGCAGCTTGTTTTATTCTAACGGTCAAAAAGAATGTGGAAAATTGTTATTATAAACAATTTTCAGGTTTCGAGTGATGACAAACAGCATGTCTTACCTGACAGAGTGCCTGCTCGAGTCGAGTCTGTTTGGACACAGAGAGGCTGCAGACCGTCTCCCAGCGCGTGCTCAGCTCTTGCATCTGAACTTTGACCCAGGACGAGTCATCGTGGCTGCTCTCAATAAGCTCACGGGCCGAGCGCTTCAAAGCCTGCACGCTGCCAGTCCTTTTGCCCAACTCTTTCTGGAACACCTGCAGCACACATGGAGAAATACATACATTCAACCAATCCACATTTAGCTGCCTACAAAGACAGCATTCTAACCCAAATGGAACCTCATAAACGAGTGATTTGGAATGATCTGCATAGGAAGCAACATCATCACACATATGCATTCTAAAATAGAACTCCTAATGCTCATGTGATGCAGTGATAATCATTAAATGTATATAGCATGGATACATGTTGGGTTAAATAGTAAATTTGTAATTTAGATTTCAAGACAGCAGTTTTATTAGAACTATTATTAGTACCTAATTCATTATTTTTATCATCAACATTCCATACACATTTTGTGAGGTTGTACAGTGCTGTCTATGTCATGCCAGAGCCCGTGTCCACTTCTGATGTCATCACATTAGGGACCAATTAGGAGGTACTTGTCCACTGCTATCAATCACACTCTTAACGTTAGTATTTCCTAACAGACAGGCTTTACGACATTTGCACGCAACAGCAGTCGTCATCACCAGGTTTTAATTATGTAGCCTATGACTTTCCATCAGCATTGGTCATTACAAAAAAAAAAAAAGATTATGCTGGCTCTGTGACTTTGATGATGTGGTGTATGAAATATGAATCACATTAGGCGATCCTTCCGTGTCTTGCGACTACATCAATGTTGAGATATTTATAGAATGTTGTCAAAAAGCTGCAATTTCTTTGTGCTAGATCACCCAGTTCTAGACTGCATCCATAGAAATCATGTGTAAACAGCACCAAACATAGTCAGAAGATTGCTGGTGACCTTTTTCTTAGATTATCAGTTCCGAACACGAATGAGGTCATCACTTAGCTCATCAGCTCGAGTGTGTTCTGATGTCCGCTCTGTAGATGTGTTTGAGTTTGGGCTTGCCAGCACTCCTGTCACTTCTAATTGAAATCATACTACACTCCCTCTGATGATACTACAGCATAATTATATTCCTGCCATAGACTCCAAGAACGGAACTAAGAAGTTAACATCACAGGGATGGATATTTTAAGAAAGCTGCTCAAAGTTTGAAAAATGCACACGCACACAGCAGCAGCACTGAGATCAGGTCAGAGCATGGCATTGGGGAGACTGGACGTCCCATCATGTGCAATTGCTCTTTTGAGGCATGAGCATGTGCAGTACCCACCACGGTATATACCAGGGTGCACTTTATTCCTTTGTGTCATCACCATATTTTATCATCGTCATTTTTTTTTTACCTAGATTTGAATTATATTTTAGGTGGGGTTTGGTCTGGCTCGTTGAGTTTGCGTACAGTACAGTATTTGATGTGCCCAATGTATGTGCCTAAAATGTATGTGATTAAAAGCTTAAATTAAATCTGTCATGTAAAGCAAATCATGTCTCTTCAGAAGACTCAGATTACACAGAATATTGAAAAAAAAAATTTTAATCTAGACTTTCAATGGATGGACAAAGATTATGACAGAATATTGAAAATATCTAGGGATGTGCCAAAACAATCATGTAATATACTGTGATAGTTTTTCATGATGTTGTTTCATTAATTTAGATATCTGTTTCAGTTTCATTCATTCGTTCATCCATCTAGAGTCCAGTTATGAAGAAGCAGGTTGTGTAAATCAGTCAAACTCATATGGGTACCTTATGGCTGTCGATGAGGTTCAGGACGAGGTCTATGTCTCCATGCACAGGCTGGTCTTCAGCTAGCTGTGGTTCCACTTTATAAAGCCAGTCGATGAGAGCCTGCAGTGCGTCTGTGAACTGACCTGAGAACAGCAGAGCCTCCTCCAACTTATTCTGCCTGTAGAAAAAAATAGCCCATATGATGTCAAATACATAGTTATGACATTTATGATATATATATTGTCTAACCATGAATCATACAGTTAGTTGGCAAATAACACAGATATTAAATATTGTTTACTCAACATTAATATGTTAGGTTTGAATTCATAAGAATGCATAAAGGAAAATGGGTAACACTTTGCAATAAGGTTTCATTTGTTGGCATTAGTTAACTACATTAGTTAACATTAACAATGAAAAATACTTCTAAAGCATGTTTAATTTTAGTTTGTCAGTTCATTTCAACATTTACTAATACATTAAAATCAAAAGTTGTATCTGTTAATATTATTTAATGGATCTGAACTAACATGAATTAACAATGAACAGTTGTATTTTTATGTGCTAATATTAACAAATAAATACTGCAACAAATGTATTGCTCCTTGTTAGCTGATGCATTAACTAACATTTACTAATAGGACCTCACTGTAAAGTGTTCCCAGACAATACATATTTGAGGGATTTTTAATCACCTCAGCTATTTTGCGTTTATGTTTTGCTGCCTTTAATTCACTATGATTTGAATTCATATTTCATTACTGTAAAGAGAATCGCTTTTGAAAATAATGGCAATTCTAAAAGTAAAACATAAAACACCTGGGAACACTGCAGTAATAAGAGTTTGGGTGCAAATGTGCATAAACTGTCATAAAAAGTCCAATTCTAGAATACACATCATTCTAATAAAACCCGAAAGAGTCTTAAATTTGGTTATGCAAAATATATACTTTTTTTAAATAGGGGAAAGTCTGGTGTTTTCCTGAAATCCACCCAAATGCGCATGTACCTCTCCACAGATTTCCCGCAGACTGTGTCCCATTTGTCCCTGAGCTCACTGAGCATGTCGTCCAGTTTCTGGTTGTCATCTAGCAAGGAGGTCTTGTCCTTCAGAGCTCGGCCCGTGCGACTGGTGGTGTCATACACCGAATGCTTGCTGCCCAGAGCTTTCTGGAACTCCTACAATACCCCACACAAGACAAACAGAGGCGAAGGGTCATTCGAACGGAGCTCAAGGGCACATGTCCCGCAAGCCATCCTGTGAGGCCTTACGGGAAGCCCGATATCATCGAATCCTGCCATTTGTATTTGTGACTGACTCATTAGAACATCTGAAGCACTGCTGAGCTGTTAATTACATACCACCACGCAGCACACAATCCTCTGCTCTGAGTGCCACCCACTCGTGAAACCACTGATGCTGCACATCATCTGTGACTGAGGAGCCTGATTCAGTTTTAAAGAATTGCAATTGTAAAACATCTAACATCTTCACTTTTTCGGCATTGTGCGGCCTGAAATCATGACCTCTCCATGTCCAAACCGGACGCTAGCGGAGTGATGTAACGTGACAAAAGACAAACAAACCCATTATAATCAGTGATGCTGTCTACACTGAATGTGGCGTGGCAAATCCCTGACAGTACACTCCTGCCGCATTCTATTTATGACATACTGACACAAAGTTCAATGATTTGAATCCAGTGTAGACAGACTTTAGATGTCGCATCCGATGTTAAAACATAAAAAAAACATCTCCCAAAAAGTGGGGGAACTAATTATCCAGGAGTTTAACAGGATGATACTTCTGACCCACAGTCAGTGAAAAACACAATAGCCGTGAGTGAAAAAACACCTGGTATTGTGATTCACGCTGTCCATTCAGCAACACGTCAGATGTTCCACTTACACAGATGGGGGATAAAAACATAGGTGCTAATGGTGTGAACAGGAAGTCTGTATGACTCTGTTTAAATCCATTTTTTGTGACCGGATCACAAGTGGTCAGCGCCAAATATAGGTGCAAACGAGTAAACTGTTCAGTGTGTAGTGTAGTTTAAATGCTCATCTGTCCTGAATGTGAGCGTGGTGAAAAGTAGCCTGTTCCTCTAACACGTGATTGTTCTAGGATATGAAGGCACAGCACAACAAGCGATTCAAATGGATTACAAATGAAAATTACAGCTGTACTCCTTACCCTTTTTTTTTGCTTCCATTACCTCTTACTCATAAGCTGCGTAACATGGGTTTGTTTGTTCACTTTTCATTTCCATTCAAGTGATGTAGAGCATGTCAAAATAAGAGAGGTGGTCACATGAGAGGCATTTGGAAGTTAGTCATCTTGTTTTTTTTCTTCTTCAAGAATGGTCATGGCTTTTTGTATCAGTTACATTAAAAGTTAGCTGGTCTGATTTAATCCAGAAAGTAATCCTTATTAGCTCTTGATTAACTGCTACTTGGCCAGACTAGTTCTTAACCTAGATTATGCATCTGGCACCAGGTGGAAGTGGTCATGTGTCTCGGCTGATCACTTGCGAACACCTGTTAACAGCAGACGTGTGTTGGACTGGTGTCGTCACCTTGTGCTGGGTTAACTGCGTCTTGATCTTGTCCGGATCATTAGCGATCTCCAGCTCAGAGTCCAGCGCTCTCTCGGACTCTTCCAGCCACTCCATCAGTTTGTTCCAGGACTCGTGGAACTGCAGAAGACGAGAGCGTGAGAATCCATTCGTGTAGTATGCAGTATATTATAGCATTTTCTTTTTTTTCATCTTAGATCAGAACCAAACAATGTTTTACATCACTGAACCACAGAGAATTTCTTTTGGCTTTTTTCCACACCGAACCACAAAATATTATTTTATGTCCAACACGTCTGCTCAAAAATCGATGGAAGTTATTAAATAATTGTTTGCATACAGTACATATTTAACCCCTCAGGTCAGTATTTATTAGATGCGCCTTTGAAAGTCTGTGTTGATACTGTAGGTCTTTATCATCAGCTCTGCACATCTGGCCACTGCAGTGTTTCTCATTCTTCTTTGCAGCTCCGGATCAGTCTGGCTGCATGGAGCCTGTGAGTGGACAGCGTTTTTCAAGTTCCCTCATAAATTCTCAGTTGGACTGAGATCTGGACTTTGACTTGACTACTCCAGGATTGAAAGCATTGTTGTTTTAAGCCATTCCTGTGAAGCTCTGGCTTTATGCATGGGAATAACAAATCTTTTGTCTTGTCTTGCAGCGAAAATACAGGGACTTCCCTACATTTATTTTATCCTATACCCCTTATTTAGACCCGTTCATGGTCAAGAAGAATCCTCACAATATGCACATGAGTGATCTTCATATCCTCTTATACTATGACTTAAGTTTATCTGTTTACAGGGGCAATGCACATTCGTGAACCTGGACCACAAAACCAGTCTTAAGGGTCAATTTTTCAAAATTGAGATTTATACATCATCTGAAATCTAAATAAATATGCTTTCCATTGATGTATGGTTTGTGAGGATAGTACAATATTTGGTTGAGATACAACTATTTGAAAATCTGGAATCTGAGGGTGCAAAAAAATCAAAATATTGAGAAAATCATCTTTAAAGTTGTTCAAATGAAGTCCTTAGCAATGCATATTACTAATCAAAAATGAAGTTTTAATATATTTACGGTAGGAAATTTACTAAATATCTTCATGGAACATGATCTTTACTTAATATCCTAATGATTTTTGCCATAAAAAAAAAATCTATAATTTTGACCCATACAATGTATTGTTGGCTATTGCTACAAATATACCCCAGCGACTTAAGACTGCTTTTGTGCTCCAGGGTCACATATGTGAAAATTACTGTAAATGTGCCAGAAATTAGTCGAAAGGCTATTTTTCATCTGTAGACCCTTAACAGAATGCCAAGGATGTCAAAAAAAAAAAAATCTTCCGCATTGTAAATTCCCTTTGACATTAAAGAGTCTCGTTAAGTTGATCAGTGGCAAAAGAAGTCCAATTAAGTTCTCTGTGATTCAGTCATTCCTATAGTGACTATATCTAGCAAGGATGTGTGATTAAAAAAGCATGGCTTTTAAATGAGTTTTATTTTTCCCACCTGTTTGGCACGTTTCCTGGCATCGTCCAGCAGGCGTCCTCTCTCCACTGACCGCTGCACGACCTTCTCCCAGCGGCCTTGAACGCTCAGCAGGAGGTTCCTGATCAACACCACGTCCTGTTTCTGACTGAAGTACTTGAGGTGTGTTCCTGTCTTATCCAGCTCGATGATCTGATCCCGATGTGAGTTCACCTCAGTCACAAACACCTGCAGATCCATTTTAGAACAAAAAATAAATAAAATTATGGAAAAGGACTATTTCTTTCAACTGCAACAATATGGCTCATTTAAAGTCACATTGAAATGCAAGTAGCAACAGATGATGATTTTTCACATAATGTAATTGTTATTTTATGAAAAATGTATTACATTATTATCGCACTTACAATATAATCACAGTTGATCATGTAAAAGAAGCACAGAGTGTACAGTAGAAACGATGTTATAATATAATAATTATCAGTAACAATGTATTTTATGGAGTCCATAACATGATCTTACTACAGGGTTAGGATTTGGCTTTGGTTTAGGGTTATTGCAGGTAATTATGCATAATTTACTGTTGTTATTATTATAGTAAGAACATGCAATATATCTTTCAATATAACACATTTAATAATATTAACATTATTGCAACAATATAATATTAGCATTGTTGTTTTAAAGTTACAGTTTTTAAAGAGATTTCTTTTTTCTTTTTCTATACTGATTCTGAAGATTTTTTTTTTTTACAAAATAAGCCATACTTTGTACACAGTTGTGGTATTGTACATTCTTTACCATACAGCAGTGTGTATACTTTTTGTTGCCAAATATTTCATATGCTTACGTATTTATAAGAAGTAATGCGATATTCAATAAGAATAATAATTGCATGAATATTTATATCGGGTGCATTTCATTTACTTTTAAAAAACTATTACAATTATAACAATATGACAATGTTTTAGTGACTTTATAATGTAATAGATTTCTTATAATGTGAAAACTTTTACTACACCTATACATTTTAAGAAAAGTATCACATTATGAACATTTTATTACATTAATAATATATTTATGTGTAGTTATTACATTACTATTTGTTATTACATAAGTTGCTGCAATTTTTATGCAAAACACCTGCATAGATGAACTGTTCACAATAAGATCTATAATCTATGGGGTGAAGTTTCAGCAATAAGCAGGTTTTTATTAGACTTATGTTGCATATCATGTCAAAGAGCACTGACCTTATGCTCATCTATCTGGAACATGATGGTCTCCAGGATGCGGGAGGCAGGCGAGGCCATAGCGAGGGTCTGTTCGGCCTGCGTCAGCCAGTTTATGAAATCCTGAAGTGAGTTATGGAAGTCTGTGGCCATCGCCAGGGCCTCCTCCAGTTTCACCTATAGCCGATCAAACACTATATGCTAATTTTGAACATCGATAATTAGTTCACCCAGAACTGAATATGTGGTCATCTGTCACTCACCTATATATTTTTAAGAATACAGCACTCAAGTCTTATTTTTACTGTACCTTATCTTCAATGTGCTTTCATGGTCTATTCTATACCATATACGTTCATTGTATGGAAAAGAGAAGTGTGTTCATCTTAATGTTCTCTTTTCGAGTGGCACAGAAAGAAAAAAAAACGAATCACAGATTTGGAACGACGATAAAGGTGGTCAATGATGACAGAAGTAGTTTTGTTTTTGGCTGAAACTAGAACCTTACTCCACTTCAGCAGCTTCGTAGAGACCGCAGACAACTCTACTTTGTTCTGTAGTGATTTATTACTCACTTTGGGCTTGTGCTCGAGCGAAAAGGAATCATTCATCTGACCACATCAAAGCACAACAGCTGACAGATCTGATATCACAGCTACATGAACATAATCAGGACTTTAGCTCTGGGGTCCAAACCAACAGCCCAGTGATGATGAGAATGAGTCAGACTGAGAGGAAGAACACAGAGGAGCCTAATAGAGCAGAGTGAGGAAATCAGACTCTCACCTTCCTCTCTGTCACTTTGGCCCGAACACATGCCCACTTCTCCTGCAGGTTGCGCAGGTCCAGTTCGGTGGTGCTGTCTTGACCCTCAGGGGTCATGGCCAAAATCTGCTGCCCTCGGTCAAGAAGCTGCTTGTATATTTCCTCCTTGGCTTCCAGTGTACTGCAGAGCTCCTACAAACACACAGACATCATGTTCACTGACAACCTGACATATGTTGACTGTTCAAAGAGTTACTTCTGATGTTTGAGTGTAATTATTTTCTTTACAGATCCGCAGAAATCAGAAGTCTATCAAATGTTTCATAAAAATTGGGATTTTTTTTTTTTTGATTGCACATTCATACAATTAGATAAAGCCAAAGTCCGACTAGTGTTGTGTTTTTCATCCCGGTGCAAGATCAACGAAAAATGAAAATTCTGTCACCATTCAATCAGTCTCATATTTATTACTCTAAACCTGCAAGACTTTTTTCCTCCTATGGAACACAAAATGAGATTTTGCAGAATATCCAAGCTGCTCTTTTCCACGGAATGAAATTATAGACCAGGGTCTGTCAGGTTCCAAAAAGAATAGTGAATGTAGTTCATAAAACTCTCGCTCTATATTTCTATATTGTGCTTTGTCTGGAGCTTGATTCTGATCATTATATGCTTATATTTTGCATGAAAACATCCGCTTGGAGATTTTTCATGTCGTATTAAGGAGGAAAGAAAGTCATATGGGTTTGAATCATCTTGAGGGTGACAAATTGTTCAATTTTGGGTGGTCGTGATTAACATTCTTTAATAAAATGCTCAGATAAAACAAACAAAACTGTTCTCAATTACAAATGCATAAATCTTTTAATTACAAACGTTGTGTTTTGTTAGTTGTTACAAGCTGGCCATCGGTGGCGGATCTGTAGTAGTATTAAACACATACCAGATGGGTGTTAAGCTGCTCTCGGGCCGTGTCTGGTAAGCCTCCGAGGGCCTTTGATGCTAACAGCTGACGCTCCGATTCTTTCAGCCACTGCTGCATGTCTTCAATCTCACCATGGAAACCTTGAGCCTGAACACAGATCCGCCAGCGTCACAACAATAGAGTCACACATTCATTATGTGCGGCTTGAGTAATGAGCAGATTGTTTGTAGGAAATCTCTCAGTTTTGAGAACAATGCTGTCTGGATTCTAAAAGAGTTAGCATAGTCAATAAACAACTTCTCTGCTCCCTGTTTTAATGTGGAAAAAAAGTTACAATTTTGTTTGTTTGTTTTTTCTAACAGGATATTTTCAGGTCTTTTTCCCCCCCCATTTTTAATTAATTAAAAAACAGTTGAAAAGGGTTGACGTAGATATCATTATTAATATTAAGTGTGTATATTTTATATATACTGTACATGTAAAGTTGTTCTCGAGTCAACTTGTCATTAATTATACATATAACAAAAAAATTTTTTTTTAAATTTAAATAAAAATTGGGAACATTGTTTTTTTGTAATTGTTCCTACTTCTTCTTGATTTGTATAGTCAAATCATTCACGGTCAACCCTTCAGTGTTCACACATCAAAGCAAACTCTTTGAGTGAGAGCATGTGCGTGTATGGACTCTTTACTGCTTCTCCTTCACATTCTTTAAGATTAAGAGAGGACATGTTTGGCCTCATGTTGAGAACATCATCAATCATATCTCCATTTTAGGAAACGCTCAGCCTCTGAGATTCCAGAGGGTTGCCAGGTCTCTGGCTGGCTCATACTCGCTCCTGACCTGCAGCAGGGCACTGTCCAGAAGCTGTCTTCTCTGCTCCGTCTTCTCCAGGATAGTCCTCCAGCGCTGGTTGAGGTTCTCCAGCTTGTTCTGCAGACCTCGCGCCTCCTCTCCAGCACTGGAATCAATGAGGTCACTGCCGGCCTTGTTCACCGCCTCCACCGTGGTCTTGTGGGCCAGCACATCATTCTGCAACACCTACCCAATGGAAAGAAATGACCATACGTCTGAGTGTTTCTGTGGCTCAGCGACCGCATTATGAACTAATTTTCACTGTGACGTACGTGGTGCTTTGCGAGCTCGATCTCGATGGCTTTGGGGTCGCCGCAGGCCTTCCTCTGGTCACCAAGCAGTTCTTCGGTATGAGTGAGCCAAGCCACAAGTTCATCTAAAGCATGCTGGAACTGCCCTAGAGCCAACAGCGCTCCTTCCAGCTTGTGCTACAAGACATCAGGACACACAGCAGTCATTACAAGAATGCTATGAATGCGTAGTGTAGTGAGAAATCAAGTATTGTTATTTCTGTGCTTGAGATGTGAGTCAACCAGTGGTGTGCGTTTGGTGCTGGACTTCTTTTCGATAGTCTAAACTTCTTTAAGAACAGTCTGCATTACTCGAAAATATGTCAAATGCATTTCAATGTCAAGTTAATTAACGATGTAATTCTGTTCTGTTCATGTCGCAATGCAAACCTAATTTGTTATAATAAAATAGGCCCATATTATTAATTTCAATGCTGTGACAATTAATGAATATAATATGATATAATATATGATATGATATGAAACGATACAATACAATAGAATAGAATATTGATACGATACGATATAATATAATATAATACGGTACGATATAATATAATATAATATAATATAATATAATATAATATAATATAATATAATATAATATAATATACAGACTGATTAAACTCAAAAGCCTTCATTTTTTATTAAGGAAGACCTTTGACTATCTTTGTGTACTTTACAGCAGTGTTTTTTATTCTTTATTCTTTACTACTTGTGCATTTGATGACATTTCTTTAAATGCTTAAATTTCCCTTATTAGGATCAATGAAATGTAAACTGAACAATCAGTGCAATTATCTATAAATGCAACAGGCCTACACGTGAAATCAATTGTTCCTATTTGTTTTCATACACATTTATAGTCTTTCTGGTCACACCTAATTTTTAACAAGCCAATCAATTCCCAGTGTATAGAATCTGCTACCTTTTGGAATTTCCTGTTGCACTCTGGGATAGATCACATTACAGACACAAAATGGGTCCTTCTCAGGGCCTGACCTGTCTGTTGATAATCTTTTTATCCAGGTCGTCCCAGAGCATTTTCAGCTCATTCATTGGCTCCAGGATGGAAGTGCGGTCGGCTTCCTCTACCACCTTCTTCAGCAGCAGCCCGGTCTGATGGTTCAGCCTTTCCATCTCGATCTGAAGCTGGTACGCATCACCTTTGAACTCCTTCACACACACGACAGCACAGCTTACATCAGGATACTGTTTCACTATGGCTGCATTTACACAGCAAGGATTAATGCAATGATCGGATATTTAGATTTTTGTTCTCCCTGTTAACATTCACTAAAGACATATCTGACTGTCTTTACGATAACATACTGCAGGCTATTGTGTGCCACAAATAAATTATTGTAGGAATTACGTACAAATAAAATCTTGGGCTAAAAGCATGTTATTTCACCTGCAAGCTATTTTAAAAGCATGAATGGTTAAACATTTACAATTGTGCAGTCTTAAACCAACTGTGTAAGATGAAGCAAATGAATGGCTGCGTGTAAACACAGCTGCTGTGTGGTCTGTCAGCTCAATTATACTCACGAAACAATCAAAAATGAAAGAGGCTGGAGATAAATAGCTCTAAACTTTGATCTAGATCCACTATGACTGACAAAAAAGCATCGCGTCATGGCTATGAGAAAATCTCCCACACGCAAGCAGTAAATCAATACCTTCAGCTCCTCGATCTGCTGTTTCACAGTCTCCAGGTCCGTGCCCACGGGCGACATCGAATCCAGTTTGCCTTCCATAATATCCACCGAGTCAAACATGTTCTGTCAGGGAGGAGAAAACTATTGTCACATGCTGCACAACATCCGCACCTTGCATCGAGTCGAGTTTCACTTATAGCCCCGATACAAATGTGGCTCAGGTGACAGTGAATATGAACAAAACTAAGCCACACCTAAACCAATTCTACTCAAATCTGGAGTTTTGGGCAAACAAGTGCAACTGGTTAATATTCACAATAGAACAGACTTTATGAGACATAAAACTTGAATTATTCAGCAACCAGGGTGAATCATTTGTTTAGCATGGTTAAAGTAGGGCATGTTCTCGATCTGGTTACGCTATGACAATGACAAAAAGCACTTTTTTCTCTCTCTCTTTTTCAAAGTCTCCACGTACCCTCTTGGTACCAGCCTGGGCTGAATCACGTCACATGAATCATTCATTTAACACTGTTTTTTCCCTCATGAGCACATTCAGCATGATAGCAGATCAGACTATGCTGACTACAGACTAGCTCGGGAAGCTTCCCATGACTGCATGAGCAGACAGATCTGTGGTCAGAGTCATCAGGAGGGTAGTGGTCTGTGTGTCATATTTACCTGGAGACTGTCCTGGAACTGCACCGCAGCCTGCATGGCTTCCTCTAGAGTCTCTACTCTCTCTTTCCATGTCTTATTGAGTGTTTCCCAAGCTGAGTTCACCTGAGGGACGTACAAGATGTGGTCAGACATTATACAGTGTGACGCCAACTCTGACTCATCCAGCACTTCAGTTACACCAGGAACACTTACATCCTGGGTCTAAAACGAACAATTCAACAAAATGTATTCCATTTATTCTCCTATGAAGTCATTACCTCGTCTATACTTTTCTTGATCACTGGTTTATCAGGTTCTCCACATGCTGTCATAAGCTCCACCCCCAGATTCTGGACCACATTCAGTTCCTCCTGCAGCCCGTTGATCTCTTCTCTAAAGCCCTGTGAAGCAAAACAGCAACTATGAAGATGTTTTGCAAAGCTGAATCAATATCAAACATCCTGTTCTGAAGCCTCCAGACCTCCGCAGACTCTTGCTGCTGCTTGACCACTGAAGGATCGACTCCAGGCTCCTCCAGCTCTTTCAGCATATCATGCGTGTCTTTGATGGTGACGTTGAGAGCGCAGTGATCACACCAGAACTTCTCGGCTAAGTCCATAACATCCAGGAGCTTGGCTTCTCTTTCCTCCAGAAGAGCTTGGATGTCATTCCATAGAAACACCATCTGGTCCAGCTTATCTTGAACAGCTTTAAACAAAACAGAAGAACGCATTTTATCACACTGCTTTAAAACCAAGTAGTCACTCAAGCCCAGATCTCATTCGCTGAGAAGACAACAACACAGTTACCTTTGGCCGAAAGGTCCTTGTCTGCTCCTTCGGAGCGAGCGATCATCTCCTCTCCTCGCTGCTTGAGGGTCTCATATGACGGCTGAAGTTTCTCCAGGTCTACATTCACGGCTTTGTTCTCTGATATCTGCTCACGGATCTTCTCTATCTCGACAGAGATGGATGGAGGCTGGCGCAGGCGTTCGGCGATGCGCTCCAGAGACTCCAGCATGGGGTCTATCTTATCGTGGAACTGTGGAGATCATTTACAAGCAGAAATGTTGTCAAAGACGTCATTTAGATTCTTAGGTCTTGAAGGTCTGGTAGCAACAACCTGCTTTCTTCTTCTAATGGTGAGAGAGAGGAACATTAAAGGGACAATTGAAATTTCAAAAATTGAAATTATGTCATTATTTACTGATCCTCAAGGCCTGCTTTCTTCTTCTAATGGTGAGAGAGAGGAACATTAAAGGGACAATTTAAATTTCAAAAATTGAAATTATGTCATTATTTACTGATCCTCAAGTTGTATGAGTTTCTTTCTTGTGTGGAACATAAAAGATGGTAATTTGAAGAATGTTGGTAACCAAAGAGTTGCTGGTAATGTAAAAATACTTTGGAAGTCAGTGGCTACCAGCGACTCTTTGGTTGCCAACATTCTTCAAAATACCTTTTTTTTTATATTGAACAGAAGAAAAAAAATCATACAGGTCTGGAACTACTTGAGGGTGACTAAATGATGACAAACTTTTCATTTTTGGGTGAACTGTCCCTTTAACCAATGCTACAAAAGGGCAGAATACGACCCCAATGAAATACTGCAATGCACCTGAGTGGATTTGGAGAAGGCCTCGTCCAGGGCAGCAGCTCTGTGCTTGACGTCGACTTTAAGCTGGCTGTACAGTTTGTCTGCGGCCTCGTATTTCTCTCTGATTGGTGCCCCCTCAGTGGGACTCAATTCCAGCAGCTGAGGTCCAGTTTTATTCATCTTGTCAATGTGTGGTTTGTGCTCTGCTATCAGCTCTCTCATTTGCTGAAGATGGAAAGTTGAATATAATCAGAATAAAAAGCAGTGGATTTTTCATAACATTAAAAAAAAAAAAACTGTTAACGGTCAAACACAATCCGACAACATATCACGCCGATCTCAAATAGCATCTGTCTGGCCACTGATGTACATAATACTTTATCCTCTTAGCCATTCTAATGAAGCACTAAGCCATTTGAGGTGCTGCATTACCGTGATTTTCGCACAAGGCGAAACCGTAAACCATTATATGTAAATTCATAGTCACGAACAGCATATTGCTTTAACAAAATAGCAACTATATATTTATATACAGTGGGTACGGAAAGTATTCAGACCCCCTTAAATTTTTCACTCTTTGTTATATT
>NW_015558654.1:415169-425051 GCF_001515605.1 Sinocyclocheilus anshuiensis
TGTGTAGGATGAATGGCACAACAATGGGCCTTTCAGTCTGGCGAGTAAACAAAAAAATTTACTAGCCAATGGCGATTCAATTGCCAAGGTGTCCGTAGAGGGTTAGAAGAGTTTTCAGTCTTACCCTCAGCTCCTCTTGTTGCTGTCGAAGGGCTTCGTACTCGATAGCCGGCTGGGACAGCTGAGTGAAGGTAGTCCTCGTCTCCTGCAGCCATGGCCAGAGTTCATCGTACGTCTCCCAGAACTGGGAGGCTAGAGAATGAGCTCTCTCCAGCTGCAGACAGCGTTCTGAATTCAGCTGACTAACCACACTGTATTTCTCTGACAACGCCTGGAGCTTCACCTGTATGACACCACAGTGATTTTAGTCCTAAAACTCTACTGCAAACAGATTAGGCTCAGTTTTTTTTTTTATACGTTTTCTTTTATTTACCCTCAACGCCTGCTTCTCTGCCTCATCTTTGTTGTTTATAATGGCCTTGCCGGTCTTCACGATGACATCCACGGCATCTTTATGTCTCATAATGTCCATGGAGAAGCTCTGGAGGAGAAAGTGTGCTTTAGGCAATGCGAGCTTTATAACGTACTGTGTGTTTCTGTGATTCTGGGACAGCGCAGGTTAGAGACGACCACTTGAACACACAACTGACCTTCTGAGCCTGCAGTTGAGCTGTGGTCTGCTCCGGCTCAAGCCTGACGTCCCCAAGGCAAGACAACTTCCTCTCTGCCTCCGTCAGCCACTCGAGCTCAGAGGTGGCTGCCTGCTCAAACTGCACATCAGGGAAAAAGCATTCACACACTGTGCATATCACATTTCTATACACCATACAGTATTTCATGCAATTCAGATTAATGTCATATAATTTAAGACACAGAACTTAATATTAAATTAAAATAAACCATTACAGTGAGTACTAAGATTTACTATGTAGACATATTATTTTAATGTTCATAATGAACGGCTTCTTCTCCAATCCACCCAGAGAATTAATGGAAACAAAGCTGCAAAATCATGCCATAGAGAAATTCACAAATCTTTGAGCTCATTAACATGATTCCCCACATTTACATAACAAAACATATTGAATATCTGGGCAAATGAAGACAGATTGTTACTTGTTTTACAAGCAAAGAAATTAGCCAATCGGGTAATTTGCATATATAAACGTCTAAAAACAGCATGCTTAATTCTAAGAGCACAAAACGTTCATGAAGAAATTAAATTAAGATTTTGGTTCAACAAACATTGACATTATAACTGGACTCATAAAGTCACAAAAATGCATACTGTTCCTCTTTATAATAACCAAATGACCAAACTTAATAATAATAATAATAATTCAAATGTATCATATATTTACCTTACATATTATTTTACAAACCTAGGCAAGTCAGCTCTGCATGAATTCATTTAGGGGCCATTTACACGACAACGTTTTCAGTCAAAAACGGGAAACTTTTTATACATTTTGCCTGTTCGTTTACATGACAACGGCGTTTTGGGGACTGAAAACACATATTTTTGAAAGCGGGTTTCAAAGTGCAAGTTTTTGAAAACGCCACCGTTATCGTTTACGTAAACACCCAATACAGGAATCTTTGAAAACGGTGACGTCATGTGCGTGCATAGTACGTGTTAGGTATGTAGACATGCGCAGTGCGTGTCGATTTTAAAGGCAAGCGCGAACAAACATACACAACAATGACGGAGTACATGGTACTGTTGTTGCTGCTCAAGAGTTTGCTAACGCTTCTTCAGCAAAGTGTGGATTTACTTCACTAATATTACAACCAACAGCGGAGACTCATCATATACAACATACAATCGTCACTTCCCTACAGGTACTGTTTACTAACAAGGTGACAGCGCCAACTATTGGCGTTTCAAAACGCGAATCGTTTTGAAAACGTTGTCATGTATACGTGAAACTTTTTAAAAACGCAAGGGAAAAGCTTTTCCGTTTTTGACTACATCATTGTCGTGTAAACGTAGCGTAAGTCTTCTCACAGCACAAACAGACTAATGTGATGCAAATGTAATCAATCTGGGTCACACTCCATTAGTATATTATGTAAATACCACCAAGGAGGCTCAAGAGGATAAATTAGGTTTGAATGACTATAAAGCACTAAGAATTAGCACCACAATGAGGCCAGTCACCCTTGGCAGCAATCACAGGCGCTGCATTGTTTGGGCGCTTCAACAAACTTCATTGTGAATCTTCCTAATAAAAGGGTGGTGTTATTTTCTCAAGCAGCTGAGAACCACTGTACCTGCTGGGATTTTAAGATGGCAGCTCCGGTCTGGTCTACATGCTGTGTAATGGCATCGCTGGACGTTCTGTAGCGCTCGTTGTCATCTGTGACCATCCTGTCCAAACCTTCTCTTGCTCGCCATGGAACGAGTTCCAGCAGAGCGCTGCTTACTTCATTAAGAGAGTCTACCAGTGGCTTCTGATCCTTAACCTCCTTCATCAGTGTCTGGATGTGACAAGTAAAGAAGTAGTTATACATCAACCAAATCTGACAATATTTGAATACTGAAATCATAAACACTTTCCATTTTCAAATTTACTTTAAATACTGATGTTTCTTTTGTGTGTGTGTGTATGTGTGTTAATTAAATATTTGTTTTTGGTAACACTTTACAGTTTCCTTGTTATATACTTACTAGAGTAATAACAGTAAATTATGCCTAATATCAAGCAACAAAAAAAAAAAAAACCCAATTAAGTATGTGATGCTAACTAATATACTGTAACTCATTACTTATTTGTGTAATTACACTGTCACAATGACGCCTTAAAATACAGTGCACTGTAAACTCGTTATTTTTTTGGCCAGTGTATCATTTTCCAAAAGGGTGGCCATCTGTCCGGTTTTAGATTGGACAGTCCAGTTTTGAAATACCATGTCGGCCTACCAGCACAGTCAGACACTAATAAAAACGAGTGAGTAAATAAATAAATAGACTGTTTAAGTTAATATTAGGTGGCATACATTTTAGACAAAATTTTGTAAATATCTACTGTTTTACTCTATTCTGCTAGCAAATTTTATGTCGAAACAGAGTCCCAGCAGAGCCACTGTTTCTCCTATCAACACAATGGTGTTTCAATCCTGAATGATTCAGCATATTTGAACAAATCAGTTGAGTCAATGACCTATTTGAAGACAGTCACTTGCTTCATTCTTAAATGAGTCAGCCGTTTTGAATGAAATGGTGGAATGAACTTGATGCCACCAACTCAATATATTTTAAATTAAAAATATGAATCTTGTAACATTATTTATGCAATTGTAACTGTAGTGTAGATGCATTCACGGCATCTCTGAGCGCTATTAAACAGATTGCATGAACACATCTAATTGCCACTTTAGATGCAGCTTCTGTGCCAGCTCTGCAGTACAAAGATGGGTTTTGTTGATACTGATTTAATTTGATTGGAAAACAGCCCTATTCTAACTGTGTTTTTTAACATATTTAAGAATTTTCAGGTAATAAAGAGAACATGCATTTGAAATGGTAAGAAAAGTCAATTTTTTTCAGTTTTTCTTCTGGCTTCAGCAAATCATGCAAAGTGTCACCTTTTTTGGTGTTATAGAAATGTAACACCCTAATCAACATCAGCCAAAGAAGAAAAGTCTTTGCAACCACTTCATCATTGGAGTCACACTTGATTTTAAGTTAGTTTGATTCAATATCAGCTTTGCCTTATCTGTTTCTCCTAAAATGCATTTTTATAGAAACTGGATTTAATTGGATTTCAAATAATTTGGTCTGGCAAATTTACACACAATGAGGGGGAGACTTACAAAACTCTGTTTGTTTGGTACTTTAGATACCTAGCAGAAACACTTGAGATCTCATTTGTGATTTGTTTTTCCTATGGGTTAACATGCAGCTGCAGCACTAACACTTACTTTCTGCCTCTCTTGTAAGCAAGTG
Source organism: Sinocyclocheilus anshuiensis (assembly GCF_001515605.1). NCBI lineage: Eukaryota > Metazoa > Chordata > Actinopteri > Cypriniformes > Cyprinidae > Sinocyclocheilus > Sinocyclocheilus anshuiensis. Next base: position 419,119 of record NW_015558654.1, read on the forward strand.
AGCTGCTCTCCGACCGGCTCTTGAGCTTTAAACATGGCCAGCTCAGACTCTACCTTCTCCAGCCAGGCGTTCAGCTCCTCATGTGTGTTTTGCAGTTTTGTGGCAAGAGACAGGGCTTTGTCCAGAGTCTTTGAAACATTGTTGCTCATTGTGTTGATCTCTGAATACCTCGTCTTTATTCCATCTAGTTTACCTTGGATGACGACAACCTCATCGCCTGAATGAAAGTGCACACACACAATACAGACATTCATACAGTTTCAGAGCATAGAAAACATTTCTTTTAACAGGAAACCTTTTAAATGTTGGTTATGCAAATATAACAAAAATAATTGTTATTGCATTTGTTACATAATCAAATTGCAATAGAACTATACAAATATCAATCCGTTAGCTATGTTTTTGTTTTTTTATCTCACCCGTGGTCTGTTTTAGCAGTTCTAACCCATTAAGGATGGCCTGTTCAATATTTTGTTTCCTCAACTCAATGTCTTCATGAAGAGCCTGGACATTGAAACATACATCAGTCACAAGCATCTTCTGACAGTGTAATACAAAATCATACCGCACCACTGAAGACAAAGAAATTAAATGAACAAAACAGGGGAAGGAAGCCTTAAGAGGAGGAGCGTGTAAAGTACCAGCTGCTCAGCATGCTGTTTAGCGAGCACTGCTGTCGTGTAGTCTTGGATCGAGACTTCGCTCAGTTTGCTGTGCACCTCTTCGAGCCAGGTCATTAGGGCCACTTCGTCCTCCCCAAAGAGCTGCGCATTAGCCAGGGCCTGCCGCAATAACTCGGCCTTCTGGCGGCAATGCTCCTGCAGCTCGATGTAGCTGCTGTGTGTGTTGTCAAGCTTTGCCTGCACCAGCTCCTTGTCATCCACACAGCTGACTGTCCGTAGAGACTGGCCCAGACTCATGGCCTGGTACAAGATCTTACCACGGCCCAAAACCTCCTCCTCTAAAGCCTGATTACCATTGAAGTCACATGACCAGGGTGCAGAAACCATAATAACAGAAAAAGAATGGGTCAAATGAGAACACAAGGAAGAACAACAGAAATGCAGGGAAAATGGGCAATGGATAAAAAAAGTAAAACACGATGGAAAACAAACTAAACATGGTCATGGGACTATGCCGTTGCTACAGATGGTTCTGTACCTTATGCTGAGAAATTTGCTCCTCCAACTTGGAAGTCTGCGTGCCAATGGGCTCCGAGTTGGCTAGTCTTTTTTCAGTAGCTGTCAGCCACTCCGTCAAAGGCACAAGGGTCTCATGGAATTGCTGTGCCACCACCAAAATATTCTCCAACTGCTTTTGCCTGCCAAGATCATCGCAATTAGTTTTACTGCTGGACATGATTGGGTTTAATTATACTGTACCGCAGCATATGCTAAAACACAGTCCTTTACCCATGAAAAAGACAAATGATATCTTATGAGCAGAGCTGGAAAATAAGAACTGATTCTTATTTAGAGCTAAAACCTAAGATTTGTCCACCAAAGCTGTTTTTTCAATCAAAATGATAATAGCCTATTCCTATTTGACTTGCCAACAATGGACACGTCATTTCCAAAATGTAGCAACAGATTTGCGGTAAGTTTTACCTGTTCTCAGCTTTCTTAAGTAGGTCGTCCCACCTTTTCCCCAGGCATTCAATCTCTCTCGCGATCTTCTCCTTATCAACAGTATCAGCTAAGTCGGTCACCTTCCGTCCCTCCGTCTTAATCAGCTCTACCGTAGCTCTTCGGTCATCCAGCAGTCTCTGCAGAAGCTAGACAGAGCCAGCAGAAACAATACAGAGGTGAGTAAAACCAAAAAATAGATTTCACATCAGTGAACTAATTCTCACTGAGGATAAAGTCTAAGCATGTCGGCCATCATACCTTCTGCTCTTGTATCTGTGCTTTCACCACTTTGAATTCTGCTGATGGAGGCTTCTGATTGGCCACCAGCTCCTCCGTGTCCGTGAGCCAGCTGAGAAGGCACTCCAGTGCATCCTGGAACCTGCCACAGTGCAGCAAGGTTTCATGAAGCTGTGCAGATCGCTCTGCAACCTGGGGAGATCACAAATACAGCAGTTTTACCTTAAAACTATAGCTTGGCATGCTAGAAATTACTCAGTTTGTTAGTGTAGCATCTTACACTACACCGCTTTTTGTAATAAAAGTTCGATATTGGAAACGCTACACTATTTTAAAGACTATTCCTTAACTACTGAAAAGGTAATAACATCACTATTTGGTAGTTACTCACCAACACTGGCAAACATTATGATTGTTATCAAAAAATTATGAGCATTCCAGAGTGCAGTGGACAAAGAAATCAAACGATTCATCCATGATATTGCACCTCTTCAACTGAATTGTGAACCGTTTTTGAAACTAGATGAAGAGTGGGTCTTACTTTTTTGTTGAGGGTGTTCCATCTGGTGTTGACCTCCTCTAGATCCTGATCAAGTTTTTTGGTGCTGGTGCCTTTGGCGGCATTTTGGATCAGTGCCTGGCCCAGAGTGTTCAACTCCTGCAATTGGCTCTGCAGTGACTCAATGACATCCCTTTGGAAAACCTGCATGTGATGAATACAGAACAACACTGAAAACCCATAGAAAAATTTAAGCTATTCAATCTTCCCAATATTCAACCAATCATTAAAGTCACTCTTTCAAAGCTAAGGACACTTCATTTAGTTCTCAGTACTGGTTCTCAGTTAAGAATCAAATTTGTCTTAGATGTTTCTCTTAACAAGCAGATAAAAACAATGAAAAAAAAAAGGCTTGTTGAGATCAAGTAAGAGGACCAAGCTACAAAATAAATGTGTTTAGCACACAGTAGCTGCTACTACAATCCTATTCAGGGGACCAACATCCAAAACATATTCTAGAGGCCAGCTTTGTTGGTCTTTTCAGCAGGGTAACTAGATATGTTGTAGCCAGCAGCCTTATAAGGTGAGGCTCTTCCACTGAAATGGGCACTACAGTATGTGTACGCTAACCCAACTGGTTGTTTTGAGAGGCTGCTACTCAGTTACAGCCAGCTGTGCACAATCACAACATCTGAGTCACTGACCAGCAATCACGATAAACCTAATTCAGCTTTCTCCTAATCTGATAAAGGCCGAATGGCACTAGCCACCCTCCCAGGAAACACTAATCAAACGATCAGCATTCGCCGGCTATTTTGGGGTACCTGGGTGGAAGGCAAGGCCACAAGTTCCATCTGCGAACATTCGGCTATGGATGTTAATAGACTCTCTATGTCTTCATCGTCCACGTGTTTTATTCCATTGGAGAAGCCTGCCTCCCTTTCAACTAACAACAAGAAATCCTCTAAGTCTGCCATTTTGGAGTCCGTAACTTTTTGCTCGCATTCATAACACTTTTCGTCCTTGGTTACATGTTGTTCTAGATTCTGCCGGCAATGTGAAAGAGTCTTTGGTTCTGTCACCACAACACTGAGGAGCTCACAGTCGTCCTGCGAGCTAGTGTCTTCAAGAAGTTCAGCTGTGGGTAATTCCTCATATCCTGAGAATGTCGTGGAGTTATGCGTTTTACTACTTGATTCTGCCAGCGTCCTGACATTTATATCTGGACAATCGCTATTGGAAACAGCATGCTGACCCACACTGAGGTCTGAGTTGTATGCATTATTAAGTTGTTGGCTTCTAAGCATCGATGTATCCGTGTAATACAGCGGAGTGGGTAATCTGTCTTTTATTGGGGAGAAGGGGAACTCTTCCTGACTGGAGCTGAGGGAACGCCCTGGCTTGAGGTCCCCAGATATGTGCACCCCCTCAGTAGAAGAAAGGCTTCTTGTGCCAGGCCCAGGTTGCCTCTGGGCTCGTGCGTTTCGCTGTTCTCTCTCCACAGTGGGACTACACAGACCCGAGTCACCTTCTGAGGTAAGAGAGTTTGGCATACTGCTTCCTCTTCCCCCTCGACCCAACCCGTGTTGGCCCGTTCCGTCATTGCACAGCGTTCCGCTGCAGCTGCCGTACTCGCTGAGGTTTGCGGGGGCGAAGGTCCGCCAGGAACGGCGGTGCTGAGCTGGCTCCCTTTTCTCGCCCACTGGCCGTGGCTTACACAGCATGGTGTCTGCACCCCGGATGATATCTCCGTTAAGCTTCAAGCCGTCGAACACGACCCGCTCGTCCAAACGCACCGCCTCCCTGCTGCGGAGCTCAAAGGCACTGGAGGAGGCCAAGACGCCGTTCCCACAGAGTGCGCTTATGTCCAGGGTGCGATGGCTATATGGTAAAGTGCCGACTAAGTGCCTTGAGGCCAGGCTGCCCTTAGAGCCCGAGTCGATTTGCTCATTCAGACGCACTGTGTCATAAATGGACCTCTGGGGAACGTAACAGTCATCGATGTTGAGGTCCTCCTCCTCTCCTTTGCCCACACAGGAAGGGTTCTGCCGCAGACAGTCTGGTCTACTCAGAGGTTTGCCCATTATGACAATCACTTACAAATGACTTATAACAATGAGGTAAAGCTTATCAGTGCAACGATCCTTAACAGACATCAAAGAAACTTTTAAAAAGCCATAGGGGAGTCTTTACTTTTGCAAATCACTAGGAAACACTTTACCCCAAAGAAGACGTAAGGAAATAAATACAGCCGTAAAGTAAATCATAGATTTTTTTAAGAATATGTGCATGAATATACTATTTAAAACCTAAAATTACAATAACATAAAAATACTATACATTTTATAACATTTCTTTTATAGAGGTGGTGAAAATAAAGTTAATGAAATAATACATTTTTTGTTATTTCTAATATACATCACTTCTTCCTCTTATACATCCTTTTCCAAAATGACAATCCTGCTGGTTTGCATTTCTCCCCATTGTCACAACTTGTCATTGTTGCTTGTTTCCTTAGTTCTTTATAACTCCATCAGGGATGTCATCCAGTGCAAAAAAGTGCTTGGAATTTTAGAATTTCCTGAGAACTCCCGTACAGTTATCCACACAGAGGTATCCAGTATGCATAATGGTGGCATATCCTGATACAAATCCTCAAATCTGGGAAAACAAAGCCATAAGCTCCAGGAGAAACAAAAAGCCGCTCCTGCTTCTCTTGCGGTCCAACCGGCAATGACAGACACCCTCCTGGCACAGGGCTCAAGGCCCCGCCCCCCTCACATTATTCAGGCAACATCTGCCACAGCTCCATTTGTGCGGTGGCTGGCTCATGCTGATTGGTAGACTCTTGACCCTCTTTTAATTCTCCCCTTCTGTCTCCGTGTCCCATTTGACTTAACTTCTTAGTGTGCTTCTGCTCTGACAGCAGCTCTCCTCCTCTTGTCAGGGGAGGGCAGAGAGAGAAAAAAGCAAAGCTACAAAAGCAAACGGCACCCTCTCAGATGACATCACACAAAGCAGAAATAGATATGCTTTCTGCTCTCTTGCCCTCTTCGTCCCTTGTTTCTCCTCCTCTCTGCCTGGTGTTTTGGAGCCATGGAAGAGCCTGTAGTGTCTCATAATTACAGAAGAATGCTGAGGGAGGAACTGGATGGGGGTAACCTGTGCCAAGTGCATGACAGGTCTTTTTTCATGGCAAGTGGACAAGGTGGGAGAAGCATGGATTGAAGGGTAGAATGAATAAAGAATGCAGTTTGGTTTCTGGTACTTGTCAACTTTACTTGTCAGATAATCTCTGGATACATTCTAATCCCCTTCAAAGTGAACCTCACAGTATATATGCTCAAGCTCAGTACTACATGAAGTTTAGCGAAAATAACCCAGTTAAACATTCAGCTTAATTCACCTCAGGAGTAGTTCATAGGCAATTGTGCATAAGTAAAAATTGAGTCCATTACAATGCCATTATCATGTCCATTAATACTGCAGTTAGCATGAAATATTGCAAATGTAACAACAAATTTGGTGTTCGGAATATGGCAAATGAAACAATTTACATAAATATTCAT
>NW_015558654.1:425153-447209 GCF_001515605.1 Sinocyclocheilus anshuiensis
TATATTCACACAAAATAAAATAATTACATTGAAATTGATATATTTAAATTTATTTATCAGGACATATTTATGTGATACTATCATATGTGAAACCCTTAATCTAGGTGATCCATGTGTCATCTTCTGTGACATTTCAGCATTGCTGCCGAGAGTGTAGGGAGTAGTGAACAGTGTGTAGGTTTCTGGGAATCAGTACACAAACTTTTTGTGTTAGAAAAAAGAGGAAATCATGAAGCTGGAAGAGGTGAAGAGGTTAAAGATATGTGTTGGGTGTTTTGAAATAATCCAGGCCGAGAATTAAGAAAGGCAGAACATTTGTTTTTATAGTTCCAAGGTCCAAGTCTCTAATGTCTCCGAGACATGTTTACTGCTGTTGACGCCACATAGATGTCTCATGAAGCAAATAAAAAGGATTTATCTTTCTGACGCCATTTATTTGGATGAACTTGACCATTTGCTGTGCTTTACAGCTGCTTGATTTTGTGGCTTTATTTATAAAAACGAGCAGAATTTCTGTGCAATTCGTTTATAAATCCATTCTTATGTAAAAAGTGACAATTTACGTAAGCATGACTTTACAAACAATTTGCACAGAAGTCTGTGGCCCTTGGGAGTTTTGACCAACCATTTGCACATGGCAAAAACGTGCAAGCCAGCCTTTTAAATGTGGATGAACAAATTATCTGACCTGATGTTAAATGCATGAAACCATTCAATTAAAACCAGACATGATGGGAAACAATGCCTGTCTATGCACAGAAACAGGGCAGGGATGTTCCCCATCCAAAAAAAATCTGTCAACAAAATCTGTCACCATTCACACGAACAATACCCACAGGCACTGAAACGCAGAACTATTATTTAGATGAGAACAAAGGTTTCGTTGAAAAAAAAAAAAAATCTCAGAGTAAATTCCTCCGGCACTGGGATCCATTGAGCCAAAAACGTTATCTCTCTCTCTCTTTGTCAATGTCCCAGGCAACATGATAGCAGTGAAATAACAACTTCATCATAATGCAACAATGTGCATAAGTTCTAGTGCTGTGCTGGTGGAGGGTTTCAGGTTGCCTCTCGGGCGTTTGTACGGTGAGTCAGGCTGATGAGTCAGCTCAACACTGGGGGCTCACAAAGACCCTTTTCCCATCATCACCTATGGAATTACAAATAGCTATGATTCAAGAGCCAGAAATTCCCACAGGTTCACAAGGAGACATTTATGTCATGTCTAAGTAGTGGAAAAGAAGACTCTTCAATTTCCAAACATCTGTAAAACCCCAAGAGTGTAAACCTCACCGTCACAATGTCAGGGTGTTGTGGGTTGATTTCCGACATACAGCTTAAGTCCTTATGTTTTAGGCTTATTCACAAATGAACCCACTGAATTGAAGAAAAAAAGATAAGGATAAACAAGCTACTTCACACGTATATTCTTAAATGACAGAATCAGATTTGATTCTGAAAATCTATGCCTGTCTTTGTGTTTGAGTTTAATGGCCGTATCAATGAGAGCAAAGCTGATTTTCCAGCAGCAGCTGATTTAGCAGTGATCATCCATCCAGACATTGAAAAGAACAAAAAGAACGGGGGAGCCCGAACAACAAGGGGCCACATGATCGACCGAACAGCGGCAGCTGATGCTTAATCACAGCGCACGGATGTCCATGTTTGATTCATATGCATGTCTGAATATAGGTAAAGCTTTCTGAATGATGTTTTTTTCCACTTTAAGTCTTGACAATGGTATTAACCAGGACTGATATTGTAAATATCACATCGTTGTCTTCAGCAGGTTTTCTATCACCGTTGTAATAAAACTACAATATTATCTATTCTAATATTTGCTTTGATTTCCTTTAGTAGTAATTACACTATAACAAGAACAGAGAAATCTACTCCAGGTCTTTTGTTTATGATAAGAAACACACCGCATTGCCATAACAAAAGAAAAGAAAGAACATTTTGCTCCGGTATTTGGGGGAATAAGTGATGATGATGTACAAATGATGTACCATTTGAAATATTGAGTAAAAAAAGGTCCAAGAATCCAAACTGACCAAGACAAAGATGTAATTTTTGAGAGATGAGGTCAACTTCTCTAAAAATATTGCTGGTTATTTAATAGTCAATCTTTACGTTTGCATCTGTGGCGCAGAAAATCATTTCAAATTGCCTCTCAGTTTGTCAAAACTAGGGGTGCAATGGTTCAACTTACTCACGGTTCGGTTTGTATCACGGTTTTATAGTCACGGTTTCGGTGCGGTTCGGTATATGCTATGTTTAGGGAAAAAACTATATTGTCAAATAAAAATAGAGAAAATAAGAACAAATAATTGAACTACAAGCAACAGCACAAATAAATAAACAGTGAAAAAAGATACAAATAAAATAAACAGTGCTTTTCAGTTTTTTTAGGTAGGTCTAACATAGTTTTTAGGTACAGAAATTGAATAAATCAAATGTAAAATAACATTGCATATTTGACTGTATAAATGAAAGATTAATTATTATTAAAGTTACAAAAGTTATTCAATCAAGAGCAGTGAGTGATTTCCATGTTGTTGCTGTTTGATTAATATTAAGAAAGTGCTGTCACTTTAAGAGAACACACTGATCCAGTGCACTGATACTGTACGTTCAGCCGGCTATGTCTGCTAGGATACTCACCAAGACGGGCATTTTCACATAATTTTTGAGTGAATTTGTCCATTCAAACACAATACTTCACAGAGAGCTTAATATTTGCGCGCGTTCTGAGATGCGGGTTCACGCACTTCGGATGAGCGCACACACAGATCTCACTGCGCGTGCGTTTTCGCATCCTCTGGCTCTTTAATATTTAAACTGGCAAGGCTTAACTTAAATGAGTTTAGTTTAAACACAGATAGCAACGTGTGCTGTTCAGGTCTCACCTGCGCTATCAGCACGTGATGACGGCATAAATGACAGTTATTCCAACATACAGCACTCGCATTGAACAAAGAGTGACTGGTTTGTCCATGTATTGTTTTTTTCTTTCTCATCGCTCGTTGTAATGTATTGGGAAGCCAGAATTTGTATCCATCAACAGAAACAAGCCTTAGCCGAACTCTAACAAACCATTACAGATGCATTGTCAGATTTAAGTTGAACCGCGGTCCTAGTGTATGCCGAACCGTGTGTGGAGAACCGTACGGTTCGATTTATTACCGAGAACCGTTGCACCCCTAGTCAAAACAAAAATCACTACAGTGAAGCAACCAGAAATTGTTGTGCAATATACACTTCTGCTGTGAGTGTATAACTGTCAACAGTTTTTGTTTTTTGTTTTTTTAGCAAAAACTGAACTGTGGTAACTAAGATGCATGACTGTATTAAACAAGCATGTTTTATTAAACCCAGTTCATTTAAAGATCCTACTAGAAACATCATAAATATGCAGTGCATGCAACCACACGCTCTAAAATAAAAAGGCTGAACAGATTTGTTAATATAGCATAATCAGTTTTCTAATATTTTGCACAAGAATTGAATCTTTACATATAGCAGGTCCAAATTCAGAAGAAAAAATGGAATTAGCACCTATTGTTTGCAGTTGAATGGAGAGGCCTGCTCTAGCATAGCTAGCAGGGCAAGGAGCAGAAGTCCGACCCCACTACCTTTCACTGGGCCGCTACGATACATGGCACCCCACTGGCTCCCAGCTGCCTCACCGCACATTCGCAACAATGCCCCATCAGCTGACGCTCTTTTGTTAGCACCAGATGCTCACGGACATACTGAACTGTCTAGAGAAGGTCTAACACGTGGCTAACAGATCAAAATCAACATAAATCACAATATATCAATCCTTTAAAAATGTCAGTGACTGCTATGGATCTTCTAGAAGGGGAACAGAACAAGGTGAGACATGCAATGAATCTTAATCTTACCTTGAAGGTCTCCAGTTGTTGGTTAATGACTTCTGTTTCCAATCCAACAGACCCTTGGGACTCCTCTTGTTTTTCGGCTCTGCTCAGTTTGTGGGTAAACTCTTGCGCCTTGACGTAGAACTCTTCCAGATGACTGAGGGTCTCCTCAACCTGTTCTCTTCTACCCGTGGCTCGGTCCATCAGCTTTCCACACTGCTTGCCCAGGGTTTCCAAGTCTCTCTTCAGACCCAGGAGATCTGGGGAGGCCTCTGACTCCAGCATCTTCTTGCAACTGTCTCTGCCATTGGCCGTGTTGGTCATCAGATCCTGAAGTCTAGCAACAAAGTCTTTGATAGTGCTTTGCTGATCCCGTAAGGTGTCAAGACCCCTGCCTACTGGAGCCATACCATCGAACTCATCGTCCAGGTCTGTGAAGTTCGCAAACATTTCACGAATGCTGTTCTGGAATTGTCCAATGCCCTGGAGTTTGTTCTCCAAGGTGGAGCAGGCATCCTCTACCTTTTTAGTAATTGACATGTGGTCTTTTTCCAAGCTGTCTGCCTGAAGAAGAAGGTCTGTCACACCTTCCACCTCAGAGGCATCTACCACAAGACTTTTTGCCAGATTTTTGAGATGCTCAATCTGGTTGTGGACACCCTCTAAGCTGTTGTGCTGAGCCTTCATGTTGGTCAGGTTCTTGTTGCTGTAAGCCTGGACACCCAAAGCCGAGTGAGAATCGAGCTGTTTCCTGGCAGCCTCCAGCTGACCTTTGGCTTCCTTCTGTAAGTCGTTGAACTCTTTCAGCTTCTGTGAGATATTTTCTAACGCTTCTCTTTTAAGTGTTAAATCTTCTGTCAGCTTATCCACTCTTTTACCAGTGGTTGCCTTCTCCTCCCTAACCGAATCCCCATCTGAAGTGACTACCTCCAGGAGGCTGTCTGCAGCTGTGTTCGCCATCGCAACTTGCCCTCTGTGCTTGTCAACGTCTTTCTGGATGGCCTTCAACTGTGAGAGGGAGCCCTCGATCTCCACCGAGTTCGCACTGAGCTTCACGTTCTTCTCCCTGTCTTCACACTCTTGCAACCATGAGCTCAGTTTCTCAGAATGTTCCTTGTACTTCAGTGCCCTCTGCAAGGCCCCCTGAAGCTTTTCTGCTTGCGCAGCATTACTTTTCTTTACATCGTCCCAGCTGGACTTTAGAGCAGAGAGCTGTCCATGAAGGGCCACCTTTTCTGCCCCCTCCGTGCTCTGGAGCAGAGCTTCTCCCTCTTTAATGATGGTGTTATAAGGTTCTTCATGCTCACTAATGGCCTTTTGGACAGCACTGTTCTCGAGACTCTGTTTTAACTTCTCTGCATTAGCAGAGACGGGCTGTGGCTTACACTGCTCCTGCAGAGTTTGATTCAGCCAGGCTTGGAAGTCCTTCGATGTCTGATGGAACTGCTGGGAGCTGGCGAAGGCTGAGTTGAGCTGCTCAATCCGCTTTCCTGGTGGACGCAAGGTAAAATATAAGAATGTTAGATAAGAAGTCTCAACAGTTGTCACAATTATGTAATACTGTGTCCGAACAGGGCATCACATGACAAGTCTCAAACGCCAAGCAATCTTTCTGCTATGCCTGAAAGCAAAAATCACAACCAATTGGAACATGGCTGATGTTTGCTATAGAGCTACAGTATGTGCAGTTTGTGGGGACACTAAACCCTATGCAACAGAAATAAAAAAAACAAGCATGTCTTGTCATGAGTTGCTTGTCATAGTTGGATAATATTTGACACTTGAGGCACAGATGGAATCTGCTTGTTTTTGCCTTTTGCATTTTTAAAACTGATTTTGGGGGGATCAGTGGAATTGAATTAATCTTACTAAACTGTATTAAATTTAGATTGCTACTTGATAAATACTTGATAAATGAACACACAGGTCAGAGGATGCATATGACTTTATAAAAAAAGGGGCATTCAAATTCTAAGGACATCTGAACAGCTTTCGGCAATGTGCAAATAGAAAACCAAGATATTCTGTGATGTTGCAGAAAGAAGACGAGTATCTGAAGTAAACTACAATACCTGCTTTGTCCTCAAGTTGTCTAAATGGTTTAGTGATGCTCTCTAGCTGTTTTGTCAAGTCTGCTCTGAGATACTCTTCAGTCACCATGGCAGAGAGCTCAGAGCAGACACTTTCTGCCTCCTTCAGCCTCTTCTTCTCCTCTCGTAGCTGAGCCAGGATTGCATTAGTGACTTCAATCTGCTTCTTGACTTCATCAGGATGGGTGCTGAGGGCCTGCTGGTTATTAAGTTCTGTCTCCAGGCAAGTGGCACTTTTACTGAGGCTTTGCAAGAGCTCCTGGAATTGAGTGGTCTTACCGACAGCCTGCTCAATGAGAGCATGTCTCTGAGACAGCTGACCTGTCAGGGCCTGCCACTTCTGGGAAATAGATGCCAGCTGTTCTTTAACCTGCTCTACGGCAGGATCCTGCTGCTCTGACGCACTAGCGATGGCTGTGGCCGCCTCGGACAACTTCTCATACTGAGGCGTGCGGCTGTCAAACTCCTTGAGGAGAATCTAATCAAAGAAACAACATATGGCATTAAGTAATAGGCATTAAGGGATTACTAATCTTCAGTTGCATTTAGTGTTGCTTTCGTCAACGAAAATTATGACTAAATATCGTCGTCAACGAACCTTTATCACGTGACGAAAACGAGACGAGACGCAGCGAAAATGCTGGTCATTTAGAAATCTTTGTAACATAATAGGACAGTTCACTCAAAAAGGAAAATACTGTCATCATTCCAAACTGGTTTGGCTTTCTTCCATGAAACACAAAAGTGTTTAGCAGAATGTTTACACTGATCTTTTCTGTACAATAAAAAACATACAGGTTTCATTGTACCAAGGTCTATAAAGCTCTAAATACAACAAAAAAGCATTGTAAAACTTTAGGTTATTGTCCAATTCTCACTATTAACAAGTTTACTAGCATATTGGCTCTTTATCAGCACTTATGAAGCACGTATCAATGCCTTGTTCTTCATGACCATATTCTACATCCCTTAATCCTACCCCATACCTAAACTTAACAACTACCTTGCTAACTTTTAATAAGCAGTAATTAGGAGTTAATTGAGGCAGAAGTCATAGCTAATAGTTAGTTAATGGCGAGAATCGGACCTTTAAAATAAAGTGTGACCAAAAGATACATATGTCCATATGACCAGTGTACTATATTCCAAGTCTTCTCAAGACAAAAAACTGGTCATATGAATTACTCTTATGGCACTTTCCTGTCTTTTTTTAAAGTTTGTCAGCCTCTGATTACATTTGTTGTTTAGAACAGAAAAAGCCCAGCAGGAACATTCTCCAAAACATGTTTTCTCTTCCCCGAAAGAAAGTCACATGGATTTGGAACAATATGATGATGAGAAAATGATGACAAATTTAATTTGTGGGTGAACTAGAGTTGGATAATATATATTGTGGCGACAATATAAATTGTGTGTATATACATATATAGAGACTGTGCTGTATTGTGTAATATGTAAATAACACAAGAATGTTTAATGCTATTAACTATTGTTAGAGAGATAATTAAACATGCATGAATGAGAAAAAGCTTGGGACATTCTTGATGTTTGAGAGTTATTAAGTGCAAAAAGCCTTGAAAAACAAAAAGACAGAGAATTTCCCTCACTGCTCTTGACTGAATAACTTCAGCAGCTTTAACAGTGATCAACGCACATTTAAGACAGAGAAGGCTATGCAGATTTTTTTTTTACATTTAACTATTGAATTTACTGTACCTGAACAATTTATAGCTTATTTATTTATAGTTTATTTACAATTTATAGTTTATTTAATTTGTCTTTCTTTATTGTACTTTCCAATTGTTTGTAATATGCATCGCATTTTTAATAAAATTGATAAAATAACAAAGTTATATATATAGCTGTAATAAAATAAGAGTACACATTTTGTGAAAAACATTTGGCGTGAACTACTCGTTTAACCTCATATAGCCTCTGATGTTTGATAATATATCAACCAGTACCTGGACTTGCTGCTTTTGTGTGTTAAGCATGTTTGGGTCCACAGACAGAGGCCCCAGGACACCCATCATCAACTCCTTCTCCTGCAGCCACTGCGAGAGCTGCGGCTGGGTCGTCTGGAAGAGCTCCAGCATGCGAGACGACTCCTCCAGGTGCTGTTTCCGGATCGCCATTGTGCCCTTGACCTCCTCCCATCCTGCATCTGTGTGTGGAGCATAACACACATCATTTTATCGCTCGCAGCTTCACTTTAGCCGAGCACTGATTCAGAGCTTGAGCTTTCACAGGAGCTTCACTTCAGCTCACAGTTGGTGCAGAAGGTAAGTGTGTGAATCTGCACCTGGCCATGCACACAGATGAGCAGATAAAAGTAGATGATTGGTTTTGGATGTGATGCATGCATACCTATCTGTGCCATCATGTGCTTCCACTTTTCTGCCTCGGGTGAATCAGGGTGTTCCTCGATTAAGCGAAGCAGATTCTCCCTGAGCTGCTGGAGCTGCACTTGCTTTTGTTTCATATTATCTTCAAAGACCTGCAAGACAGACATAATAATCAGCTATTTCAATGCTTATAGCTTAAAGAATCATCTTATGATGACATACTGTTAGATTTTCTGTAGTTATCGTTGAGAAAAATCTGTGAAATTATGTGGAATAGCCTGAAATATGGGAATACATTCCCAGAGCAACCTGGCAACCACCTTCAAATAATCCACAGTAATGCATTTAATGTACCTTCTGCTGTTCTATCTGTGATTTTACTGCATCTTTCCCAGATGGATGGTTACTCAATGATGCTGCTGTCTTCTTTGTGTCTTCCATCCACTGACGTAAAGACTCAGCCTGATCATGGACACCTTGAACTCTCTTCAACAAAGCGCTGAGCTCAGAGGACCTGGCCTTCAGGAGCTCCCCCAGATGTTCGTAATCGTTGTTAATGTAGGACATGTTCTGCTGTACCAGCATCAACTCTAATAGCAAATAAAGTATATGCTTATAGTTTTATACAAATAGGCTGAATAGCATACATTTAAACTGACCACAGTATTAGTAACTGGTCACAGGAAAAAAAAAGCATCACTAGTATGAACTTTCACCTTGGTTTGTCAGATAAGAATGGCTGCCTGGATCAGAACCGTTACTGACAGCTGATCCTAAAGAGAGAGAGAGAAAGAAAAAAGACATTCCATCTGTTTGCTTTTATGCTAGATGGAATTAATGAGTGATCATGTAGAACTGAGACAATCTTAAAATATTCCTGGGCAATACCTGAGTTGTGACGCATCTTGGCTTTGGCCGGTGATGTCAAAACACTGATTAGGCTACATAGAGCAGATCCTTTGCTATTTATATCCTGGACTGCAGGAGCTTTGGAAGTCCATTCGTCCAGTAAGCACTGCAGACAACAGACCAGTAAATGTCATTTGAAAACTTTCAAATCTATATAGAGTTAAGAGACGTTTTGACATTTTGAGGAAATGGATGGAAAAAGATTTTAAAAATCCTTAATCTTTTCTTTGATTTGAGTCTTTGCTTACTTGTTTGCTAGAATGATTCTATTTTGGAGTTCTTTCCCAGACAAACATTTCTTCTATCGTAATTTCATAAAAAGTACTAAAATGCAATGCTTTGCAATTTTTTTAACCGAATATGTTGTAATGCTATAAATAATGCTTTTGTTTGTCATTTTACAAAACAATTATTAAAAATTTGGTTATAATGGAAATGAGAAGTCTCTGTCTGGCCAACAGAAGGAGGGTTTGAACATAAGAAATGGCTTTCATTTAATAGTATGTTATTACAAAACCCGTTAGTATTTGAGAACTGCAATTTAGAGACAAAAATGTATTAAAAAGTAATAAATTATATAAATACATTGATTATTAACTGACTGCTAACTAACTTCTTAGCAAGTCCACAGCTTACCTAGCTCATCCAAAAACGGGAAAACATGTCCATCTCACATCATTACTATCACAAAATATATCAAAAGTTCATATTAGCTCACATTCCATTCCAGGACATGCGGTAATTGTGTCGACAAAAATTAACAAACAGATTTTAAGTAGTTTAAAGTGCCCCTAACTGAAGAAGCTATTCTATTCTATTCTATTCTAGCTATTTTCTGTTCATTTACATCATCGTTCTGTCCTGAAGGTTTTGTGGTCCCACAATAAGAGGTGAAAAGTTAAATCCATCACTCACATTGACCTTCTGCAGGTCTGTTCCCAGGCCCTGTTCACTGCAGTTGGGCTGAAGCACTGGCACTTGCTCTTTTGTCTCCTCCAGCCATTTCATTAACACCCCTGCGGCAGATTTGAACTCCTGCAGCTGCTTCTGGCAAGATGAAACCTCCTCTTTTCTGCAATACATAGGATACATATGCATATAGAGTTTTATTAAATAGTTTGACATCTGGCAAAAGCGTAACTAATATTTCTTGTAATACTATTCCATTCCAGCACATGGTTTTAATTCCATAACAGTTCTAGCATCACTTTATCCAATTAAATAACAGAGACATATGTCAGAGCCAAGAGAAGTATATAAAAAATAATGGGACACACTGGAATGAGACAATATGTGACCCTGGACCACAAAACCAGTCATAAGGGGTCAATTTCTCGAAATTGAGATTTATACATCAGCTGACATCTGAATAAATAAGCTTTCCATTGATGTATGGTTTGTGAGGATAGGACAATATTTGGTTGAGATACAACTATTTGAATATCTGGAATCTGAGGGTGCAAAAAAATCTAAATACTGAGAAAATCATTTTTAAAGTTGTCCAAATGAAGTTCTTAGCAATGTATATTACTAATCAAAAATTAAGTTTTGATATATTTATTGTAGGAAATTTACAAAATATCTTCATGGAACATGATCTTTACTTAATGTCCTAATGATTTTTGGCATAAAAGAAAAATCTATAATTTTGACCCATACACAGTTTTTTTGGCTATTGCTACAAATATACCCCAGCGACTTAAGACCATAAGATAATGCTCCAGGGTCACATATCATAATTTGAGGCTTAGTCTGTGTTTTATTCTAAGCATTGTTTTATGCTAATTGCTGTTACTTAATAATCACTTACTTCTCAGTATTTGTCTCCTTAAAAGCATTAAAGCTGTCAGAGATGTTCTGCATCTTGCTCTGAAGAAGAGCTGCGCTTCCTTCTGGACCCAGCTTGCAGAGTTCCTCAGTCAGTTTCTGGAGCGTTTCCACGTCCTTTGAGTGCTCGGTTAACTCTGCATTTGTGTCCTACAAATAAAGATGTTATTACAACTTCAAGATGTGAAACATAAACAGATAACTGATCATAGACAGGTTGTCTCTGTTCCAAACTATAGAGAGCTGTGTCGCTGTCCATCCCGTTTTTTTTTTTTTATAATAACTTCACAGCCATGTTTTTAATGTATTTGCTATTGCTATTCATTGGAAGGTGGTATTATGGATTGATATTTTCAAGCTAGAGCATTTCTTTGGACAAAAAAAAAAATTATTGCATTCACCCTGAAATGAGTCATGAGTATCTTTAGTTGCCTTCTTAGAAGAAAAAGACTGTACTTTTTAGTGTTCATATCCACTATAGGCCAATCAGCTTTTTAGACGACACATAGGGCATTCCTCAAAGCTAACAGACATGAACCAAAAGCATAAAAGTCCAATCAAAATATGTAGTTTAGGAGCAGTGCAGTCGTGAGCAGCACACCTGGAGGAGCTGGGAGAGCTCAGTGACGGTCTTTCCTGGCCCGTCTGTCTCGGAGAGAGCCTGCGAGCTCTTCAGCACAAACTGCTGCACCTTCTCAGATGTCTTCTCAAACTGCTCCACCTTGTCTCGGAGCTCCTCCATCTGAGCCACCTGCTGCTTGTGCTGCTCAGAGGCGTCAGTAAACCGCTGGGACAAGCCCTCCATCTTAGTCTGGAGGAGGGCGGCAGCGGCCGGCTCAGCGCTCTCCACAAACTTCTTCACCTTTGCCTTCATGGCCAAGATGCTGCTCTGCCTGCTGGACATGTCCTGCTCCAGAGCCTGAAAAAAATGGACAGGTGTTTCTTTCCCCCCATTTTTTAAGGTTTTCTTTCTTTTTTTTTTGTGGTTATGCCATTACTGTGTTTATTAAAGGTGAAGTCTGTAGAACCAAATGGAATGACAGAAATAATACAAATATGTGACCCTGGAGCACAAAAGCAGTCTTAAGTCACTGGGGTATATTTGTAGCAATAGCCAAAAATACATTGTATGGGTCAAAATGATCGATTTTTCTTTTATGCCAAAAATCATTAGGATATTAAGTAAAGATCATGTTCCATGAAGATATTTTGTAAATTTCCTACCGTAAATATATCAAAACTTCATTTTTGATTAGTAATATGCATTGCTAAGAACTTCATTTGGACAACTTTAAAGGAGATTTTCTCAATATTTAGATTTTTTTGCACCCTCAGATTCCAGATTTTCAAATAGTTGTATCTCAGTCAAAAATTACAAATAACAAACCATACATCAATGGAAAGCTTATTTATTCAGCTTTCAGATGATGCATAAATCTCAATTTCGAGCAATTGACCCTTATGACTGGTTTTGCGGTCCAGGGTCACATATTTTCCCAGACACTATCTCTGACTGGCACCGGTCAATTTTGAATTCATGTCATCTTAAAGTTCTTCTTCATGTTGATAAAATGGGAGTGAATGGGATCCAAAACTGTTGGGTTTCCAATACTGTTCATAAACTCTTTTATGTTCCACAGAAGAATGAAATGCAAACAACAACAACATGAGGCGGTATTTTCATTTCTGGGTGGACTATCCCTTTAACTGTGCATTACAGAGTTTTGTCTGGTAAGTTTTCGCTATGTGGTTACGTATTCGCTTTGTAATATACAGTGCATAGTATCTTTGGATGACAGGTCAAAGGTCACATACTGCCTCCTTGCTAAGTGCATCTGCAATGGAGCTGGAGTCCAGCGGCACTTTAGGCGTCTCCTTCACGCTCTCTTCCACCTTCTCCATCCAGGACATCATCTCATCCAGGCCATCCTGCACACTCAGGGAGCGCGTCAGAGTCACCTGCAGCTTCTCATTGCGGTCACTCACTGACTTCGACAGGTTGTCGTATCTCTCTATGATGTCATCTACAAACAGAAAAGCATTAATAAATGATTTTCTTCCCAAAAATCTTTTATGAAAATAAACTGCTTATTACAGTATTTTAGCACCTAATCGTACATAATTTAAACTTCTTTGTATATGTTATACTGCTTTAAATTATGCTGATTGAAATTCTTCATGGTCTTAAAATAGGCTTTATTTTCTTTATTCAAAATGCTTTTTTTTATTCTTCTGGTGTGAAATGTGACCCAGACATGTTTTTGTGAGATTTTTGACTCACCCACTGTCTCCTGAATCTCCTCTGGATGGGACAGCAGGTCTCCCTCTGCACTGATCAAGGCATCAGCTGTTTTTCTCAGCGTATCCACCGCAGCCTGACGGGTCGTTGTTTGCCCTTGAAGACTCTGTCATAGACCAATGCTTATTACACTCCACTAATAGGACTGCAGTCAATAGACTGATTATGTTAAAAGCACAACATCAATTGTGTGTGATCTATATCCATCTCCACAGGCCATACGACACAGGGACATTAAAAAGGCTGAGTTGTTTAGCATAAGGACATATACATACAAGGTCAGAAGACAGTTGTACTATACAGTACATCCCTAGAGAACAGTAATGCAGCATGAATATATTTTCTGTGTGTGTATCTGATCTCACTGCTGCTCAGCCGAATCTGGTCTGAGTGCATCATGGGAGAAGTAATCTATTTAAGTATGATTAGCATTGTCTGCTTCTGTATCCACTTCTGCAAGAACAGCGAGCTATAATACAACACAAGCAAATTAAATCTGAGCTACTGTAAGTTATATGTCTTGTGGCATGTTTTAAGGGCTATAAATGAAACGACTGTGTAATTTATTTAAAGTGCATTTTTATATTGGTATGTTCAGTTTTTCTGAAAGCGAATAACAGTCTCCATACAAAAAAAATAAAGAAACTAATTTGTTTAAATAGTACTAGAGTGCTGTTTTTAGTTCTATCTTAAGTGAAAATAATACTTTCATAGCTAGTTTAGCTTTTGTTTATGGTGAAATTAAATTGCAAAAAAAATAAATACAAATATTAGGTAACTTTCTGGCTTACGTCTAAAGAAAATATATTGATTAGGTATATTTTGGTCTATATAATACATGTTATTATTAGTTTGTATGGATGTTTTTATCTTTGGGAAAATACAGATTTTGTTTGGTTTTTCTCCACTGTAGCTCTATTGTTTCAAAGAGAGTAATGGGTATGCAGCTGGAGATGACATCTATAATGACATCTTGAACTCTTGTTGGCACTCAGAAGTGAGAGTTTATGCTGTCATGAGTTTCAGGTGGATGTAGTAGCATTGTTATATATGATTATATAATACTCAAATTCCAAAACTGTAATTGCTCAAATGAGAATGACAAATACAATATATATATTTGGACAAATACAGTTACATTATAATTATATTATATCGTGTCATAATGCTCTTGCCTTGGTCTCCTCCAGCTGTCTCTGTAGGGTTTGTGGGTCTCCAGCAATAGGCTCTGACTGCTGCCTTCTGGACTCTTCCTCAGAGACATTCAGCCACTTCAACAGAGCACCACTGGCATCTTCATACTTCTTGTACTTGTCCACCACGTCTTTCAGGTTATTTCCAAGCTGATTACACTGAAATGCATCAGAAGTATGTTTTTTCAGTGTATCATTTAAAATAATTTGTTTCATTTTTTTATTATTTATATAAAAGACTGAAGGGTTTCTGCTGAATACTGTTTGAATGTTTGCAGAATTTAGAGGCAAATGCTGCCATCTATTGGTTGTAATCAAAAAGTGCTTCATTTCCCATCCAGCAAAATGATTCGAAACTACTCTTAACACTTTAGTTTAGGGACCCATTCTCAGTATTAATTAGCTAGCATGCCTATTATTAACATATTGGCTGTACTTATAAAGCACATATTCTGCATGACCATATTCTACATCCCTAATCCTACTCAATACCCTAAACTTAACTACTGCCCAACTAACTATTAATAAGCAGCAAATTAGGAGTTTATTGAGGCGAAAGTCGTAATTAATGGTTTGTCAATAGCAAGAATTGGACCTTAAAATAAAGTGTGACTGAGAATTCAATTATAATGTTCCTGGAAATAGGCTCATTTTTTAAAGCAAAACAGAATTTCTTTCTTTCTTTTTGATTTGCAGAGACCTCTAGGATTTGACATTTGAAATACCTGCGTATGCAAGGCTTTGTAGCGACTGGCGGCAGAGTCCAGCCTTTCTTTCACTGCAGCACAAGTCCCGGACATATCGACCATCGGCAGGCCGTCCGATTCACTGTGATCGCGGGCCTTCGCTGCGTCCAGCACCTTCTGACCGGAGATGGTTATGAAGCGCAGGTCTCCTTTATGAGAGATGACGTCTTCAGAGAAACTCTTCTGTCTCTGTAGATTGTTACTCAGAGTGTCCAGACCAGCAGCGGGCGCACCGAGCTCCTCCATCTCTCCTGTGGCCTGCTGTAGCCACGTCTCAAACTCCTCACAGTCCCCCTTGAACTTCTGAAGCTCCTCCTGGACGGTCTGGACCTGCTTCATCTGCTGCTCGGCCTGCGTGAGAGAGGCCTCGTAGCGACCCTTCAGCTCTTTAATGTCCCTCTGTAACTTGTCTTTTTCAGCGGGTGACAGGACCTGAGCCTGTTTGTCGAGTAACGCCTGTGCTGACTGTGTGGCGATGATCAGATCCTGTTGTTGGGACAAGATCTCCTGGTGGTGGGCCTGTGAATTGAGAATCAAGAGCTAGTAAGTCAAAGCATTTTATTGCCATTATATTTCCTTTGAATTTTAAAATCGAATGCGTTTTATTCAGTGTTGTTGAATTGTTTTCCCCTTTTTCACCTGAATCTCATTTAGGCTGTTAACAAGTCACCATTAAATTAAATATTCTGGGTCTAATGCACCAATATAAATAAATTACCTTATGGTGAATATAATTGCTTAGCCCTTGTTTCTACAACATTTTCTTAAAAAATCTCAGTAGGTGAAATGTTTGTCAAGTCATGATATTTACAGCTACAGTTGTGATTGAAAGTTTAGAATTTGCTATATTTCTGCATAAGTATGACCCACAAAAAAACTGAAACAAATGCGACCAAAATATTAAAGGAAATTCAAGACTCTCAAATCTCTGTGCTCATGCACTATAGATATTAATTATTTTCGCACCTGAATTAAACGTTGTCAAAAGTTATCATTATGCACTTTTAAAAAGTAGTCTCAAAACATTTGTGCAGGGCCTTTTCTTGATTTTTTATTGTTGTATTTTTGTTTTAACATAAACTGGTTATTGTAGCTACTTTGTTTTACTATATCTCTTTTATGTTTGTATTTTGATCTTTTCTGCGAATGCACATATGCATGTCTTTGTAAAGTAGGCTACTTTGTATACACTGTTTTAAAAGGTGCTATATAAATAAAGCTTAAACAAATCAGCCCTCCACAACTGACCGATGAATATACTACGTGAAATCTAATTGGCTGAGTGAACTGAACCTGGAATTCTTTTGACAATCAAAGCTGGATCTTTAATTTCTTTCCAGTTTAATAATATTTAGTAATGTTAGTGAAATGTAGTCTATAGAAATGGCTAGGAATTGGGTGCTTGGATGATTTGTACATATAACCTCTGTCCAACTGGTTGGTCTCTGAGCAATTTATCTAAAAACAACATATTATAGCCTATGGCCCTAAAGACTTTATATAAAACATCAATGTTATGGCATAATATGTCAGATACCTCAACTGAATTTAAAATCATTGCAATAAATTCTCAGTTCATGAGCACAGAGATTTGAGAGTGCACAGGACACAGTTTGAGTGAGAGGAGAGACACGTTTTAAGTGCGCACACTCTCTCTGGGCCAGAGCAGCGTGTATCTGATTATATTAATGTGCTTTCATGCTACAATAATGCGCTCTCAACATTTGTCATTAAAATAACGCCATAAGTGTTGTGTTTGGAGAAAGGAAAACACTGCATTCCAGCATAAGAAACTTGCCCTATCTGTGAAACATGGTGATTGCAGTATCATGATTTGGGCCTGATTTGCTGCATCTGGGCCAGGACGGCTTGCCATCATTGATGGAACAATGAATTCTGAATTATACCAGCAAATTCTAAAGGAAAATATCAGGACATCTGTCCATGAACTGAATCTCAAGAGAAATTGGGCCATGCAGCAAGACAACGACCCCTAGAACACAAGTCGTTCTAACAAAGCATGGTTACAGTTCATGTTTTGGAATGCCCAAATCAAAGTCCAGACCTTAACCGAATTAAAATGTTGTGGAAGGGTCATTATTTTGCAGAAATATAGAAAATTATATAGGGTTCACAAACTTTCAAGCACCACTGTACAGTATATACTCAAGTACTTACTTGAACCCTGTTAAACTGCTGGTCCAGATCCAGGTCTTTACCGTCTTGTTTTTCGCCAGCATGTAGACGTGTGTTGTCTGTAGTATCTAATGCATTTCCATTAGGATCATCTTCCTCTCCAATTATTCCCTTCATTGATGTGTACTCAGGCATGTTTCCATTCTGTTTAACCATCTGGTCCTTTTGTATTCCACCCATTTCTTTCTCTTTCCCAATGTTGGAGATCCAGCCTAGAAGACCCTCAATCTTAGTTTTGCTCTCTTCAAGTTGTTCAACAGCTGCCTCCTGTACAGTACAGAGAGGAAAAATAGCTTTGGTTTACAGAAAATAATCAAAGAAAGTAAACAAAAATATGTCTTAGAGCCAGCACAAACTAAATGCAATGGCGGAAGTGACTAAATTCAATCTTTTGAAAACTTTTGACTGAATAGTGTTTCGGAAAGTGTTTTTCCCCTCTAACCTTCTCAGTCTCCTGCTTGATAGCACTGGTCAAAACCTGCTCTAGATCCTTTCTTGACTCTTCTGCCTTCTGGTTAAGCATATTCGCTTTGCTCTTCAATTCCTCCAGTTTGTTCTCAAGAGCCGATATCTGCTCTGGAGTGAGTTTACTGCGATTCTCCTCCAGAAACTTCTTTGTGCTACTGATGACTTCATTGAGCGCACTGGCATTAGCCTGGAGGTCTTTCTGTAAAGCCTGAGAAACCAACATAGACACACACACACACAATTAATCACAGCAAGCCACACAAGGCCATGTGTTACAGTGATTTTACCACAGGTAAGGGTTACCTGTTTCCAACCATTGCCAACGCATTGCTAGGCACTTGTGAAGGTGTTGGTACAGTTGTCTGGGTGTATTGCTGGGGCATTGCTAGGTTGATTTGTGTGGTTGCATGGCTAAGCATTTACTGAGTCTTGCTAGAGTGGTGTGGGTGAGTGTTGCTAGGATGTTTAAAAAATGGTGTTAGGTCATTTAAAATTAACAGCACACCTTAAATCAATAATTAACACAAATGGAGATATTTTTCATGGTTGTTCCATAAATGTGTGGGATCAGATTTGTGTCTATGTTTTGACACAGGTAATGATGCTTAACATAGACCACCAGTAACCTTACAAATGAATGCATTACATGTACAAGTCGTAGAAAATGTTACCAGGTTGTACCTGATGCTCTTGTTGGTATTGCTGGAGGTCTCCCACAGTCTTTGCACTGGCAGCCTGCTGCTGGTGTCCAATGAGGCGGTTTTCTGTCTGTGTCAGATCATCAAACAGCTCCTGCAGCTTTTCTGAAAACTCCCTCTGCTTCTCCACAGCAGCCTACCACATAAACACTCAGTTAGAAAGACAAACTAAAACCTTCTCCACAGAGCTAAAACACAGCAGCACACCAAATACTGAGCATTTAACCATTAGTAGTGACTGAGTATGCTGTAAACATGCTAGCCATTCAAAGGGATTTTGGCAATGGTAAAGAAAGGTGGGTTAGTGCTGCCTTTACTGCTGGAAAGCATATCCACATTGAATAAAACGTTGGTCCTTTGGTAGTTAAGAGCTGAAATGGTTCAGGCAGCCTGAAAAATGCAAAGATGATCAGAAGAAGGTAAGTCTGTGGCAGTGATCAAGCCATGGCTTTTCTGTATTGTAAATAGAAAAAAAAGTAACGTGATTAAACTTAGAGCACTGCAATGAACATCACACCGCACACAAATAATCCATTCATGAATAGACCAAAACTCTTTTTAAAGACCCCACAAAGTAAAAAATTGAGTTTTGAGGCTGAAATTTACTCTACAGGCTCCTAAACTCCTAAAAGTTGGTAAAAATTGCTAAAAACAGCCATTACCCATGGGTAGGGTTGCAAAGAGGTGGAAAATTTCCAGTAAATTTCCGGAAACTTTCCAAAAATCCCTGGATTATTCCAAAAAAATCCTGGAAAGTTTCCAAAATTTCTGGTATATTTCCTACATTTACTGGAAATGTTCCACCTTTTTGCAACCCTACCCATGGGCATATCCACATTTTGCAACATCAAGTAGCAAATTAAGTTAATGACTATGGCTTAAACACAGTGCTGTTGTCTATTTTTAAACAGGATTAGCAAATTGTTCAACATGTTCTGCACCAGTTTCTTGTTTCAAAAGGAATAATGTCAATGCACCAAAGGAAACTGCATACAAGCCACTTCATGGGGTCTTTTGGGTTTCCTCTTTAAGGGCAATGAGTTTTCCAGTGCTTCATATCAAAATATACCACACATCAAAGCAGCAACTTCATGCATTTTAATGTTATTAGATAAAGGTCAATGGTCAGTGTGAGCTCTTCAATCTCTCTCAGACCTGCTGCTGAGTCTCATCCTCACAGATCTCCAACTGGATCTCTAGAGTTTGTCTCTGAGTGAAGACTCTGTCCATGAGCTCTTTGAAGGATCTCTGAGTAGTGCTAAGAGCCCTTAGAAGGTGTCTGCTGTCAGTGGGACTCAGGAACTGAGCATGCTCAGAAATGAAGTTTTGGATATCAAAAGCAGCATCTTCCAGGAGCTGTCGGGTTCCTGATAAGTCTTTCTCTATGTCCTGAATCACGAACAATGAAAAACACTAAGCAAAACTGTTGAACAGATAGTGACTTCATTTGATATGGGAGATAGACATCACTTTTTAACTGTATGAAAAGCCTTGTATTTCACGCAGCTTTGAAATAACACAAGTCAACTTACCTTATTTTGCTGAATCTTGTTCTTAATTATTCCTATGTTATCAGCATCCATGATATCAAGCTTAGACACCATCTCAGAATTGTCTTGCATACAAGCTGAGACCTTCTCAAGAGAGCTTAGCAAATCCTGATACAAGGGTTCCAAATGGATCTGTAACCCATATTTGAACAAGTGTGAGAATCTAATTTTCATCATTCTCTATTTACTCTTGCTTTCTTTTCACAAGCCTTTACTAACCTTCACTGTCTCAATGGCTAGCAGAATAGCATTATTTCGCTCAGCTGACAAGTGGCAAACATCTGTGAAAGCATTCTGTAAATCTACATAGACTGTGGCCAAATCTTGGTGGATTTGTGTGGGAACGAGTTCATCAGTGGAATTCAGAAGTTGCTCTGCTACACTCAAATCTGCTGTAAGCAAGTCAGGGAGAGCGGCAATCTGTGCTTCCAGAGACTAGAAACAGTGTGGGAGTAGGTGGGGAACAAAAGGAAGGAATTGTGAAGAAGAGCTACAAAATAAAAGGAACAAGCGATAGACTACAGCACAGATAACCAGGGACTGAAATTAACTTTTTCACTCACCAGCCAATTTGGCTACTATATTTTTAAGTTACCGGCCATTCATAGCTTCTACAAGCCAAAAAAAAAAGAAATAAACTAACATCTTGAGGCTGTCTACACCGGATGTGACAAAGCGACCGCTGCAAATCATTTTGTGTCAGTACTAGGGGTGTGCGATATTGACAAAAAATAATACTCAATATTTTCTGGAATTTTACCGATAAAGATAATTAGACAATATTTTGCTGAGTGTGTTATTGTGCTGATATCTTAAGGAGTACCGTGGACAGCTGACTCCTAAAGCTTTTGATATATATTTCATTTTCTGTGTGGTCAGTTCACAGCAGTAATAGAAATCAATGTTTTTCAATAAGTTTAAATTGATTTTTACCTTTTATGGGCATTTTTACCATTTTTTCTAAAAGTGTCCATCATCGTTTGAGTCAAATTCTTACATTTAATTACTCAATTATAATAATAATACATTTAGGCTGTTACTAAACAAATGAAATCAGTATCAACAAAATTAATCTTTGCAGAAGTTGCATACGAAGTGGCATTTAGATATATTTGCACGTTAATGCAGCTTAGAGGGACATGGAATGCTTTAACCTGCAGTTACAAATGCATACATTTTGATATTTTAAACATGAAATGTTGAATACTGACATTTGGAATTATTTTAAAAATGAAAAGATACTTTAAATGTAAAATTAAAACAATTAAAACCGCCTGTAGGTGGCAGCAAGTCACTGTTAAGTGAGTCACTGCGATTGAACCGAATCATTTAAACTGTTGATTAATTCAGGAACGAAATGCCATCATGTTGCTCAGAGACGCAAAGCAGCACTGTGGCTGTGTTTGTAATGATTTTGTTGGCGAAATAAACAAAAACAGCCAATATGGTGTCTAAAACGTAAGTCTCTTGATATTAACTTATTGTTTATTGAACTGTTGTATATGTTGTATAACACATTTGTAACCATGCTGATTTTTTTTAAACGGCACTCTTCGTGTGATATTGATTAACTTGATTAACTAAAATATATACATTTTCCAACCCCCTTATCTTGAATTATGTGATCATTCATAATGCATATTAACAGACTGAATCATGCAATGAAAGAATGCACTCTAAACTGGTTAGTCTAACCAGACTACATCACGTCGCGTATGCGTGCACTTTGTAACTTAGGTGTGTTTTGTTTGGTTTTTGCAATATACTCGATAATGGGGGTGCCCAAACTCGGTCCTGGAGGGCCGGTGTCCTGCAGAGTTTAGCTCCAACTTGCCTCAACACACCTGCCGG
>NW_015558654.1:448212-476534 GCF_001515605.1 Sinocyclocheilus anshuiensis
GTTAATGCAGCTTAGAGGGACATGGAATGCTTTAACCTGCAGTTACAAATGCATACATTTTGATATTTTAAACATGAAATGTTGAATACTGACATTTGGAATTATTTTAAAAATGAAAAGATACTTTAAATGTAAAATTAAAACAATTAAAACCGCCTGTAGGGGGCCGCAAGTCACTGTTAAGTGAGTCACTGCGATTGAACCGAATCATTTAAACTGTTGATTAATTCAGGAACGAAATGCCATCATGTTGCTCAGAGACGCAAAGCAGCACTGTGGCTGTGTTTGTAATGATTTTGTTGGCGAAATAAACAAAAACAGCCAATATGGTGTCTAAAACATAAGTCTCTTGATATTAACTTATTGTTTATTGAACTGTTGTATAATATCAATATCACATTTGTAACCATGCTGATTTTTTTTAAACGGCACTCTTCGTGTGATATTGATTAACTATATGAAATGATATATATACATTTTCTGCCCCTTATCTTGAATTATGTGATCATTCTTAATGCATATTAATAGACTGAATAATGCAGTGAAAGAACGCACTCTAAATGCGTACGTGCACTAGTCTAACCAGACTTCATCACATAAAGTGTTTTGTTTGGTTTTTGCAATATACTCGATAATGGCCACGTTCACACAGCAGCAGAATACGGTTGTCAGTCCTGTATTTGAGTCCTTAATATGGTTACGTTCACACACAGTTCGGTTATTTAAAGGCGTGACAACCACATTCTGTAACCGAACTCACACCTGTAAATTTTCAGGACTCACAACCGTATTCTCGGAACACACACACTGTGTGAACGGAACCGAACAGGACTGGACAACTAGTTGTCTGTCACGTCATACAGTGCGAGAGAGAGCCGCTCTGCCGCACAAATGCATGTCTACCGTGTTACGTGTTTTCATGTTTGTTTTCGGTAACTTACAGTGACGGAGAAATGAGCTGCGTGTCTGTCATCTGAAATTTTTTTAGATCCCGTCAGTTTTCCACCAGAGCCACTCCCGTCAGTTGTGTGTTCTGCGCGCGACTCAAATACTCCACTGTCCACCCAAATTTAAAAGCTGCTGTCGGTTAATGAAGATTTGACGGATGAACTCGCGGCTTGGCTGGACCCTTGTCGTGTCAGAAAGTGATAAGACTTTCAGTTCCCGTTGCACGTTCATACAGACAGTATTCTAAACACAACAATAAGCTGCTGTGTGAACTGGACATTTCGAGGCTCACACCTGTAAAGAAAATGTGGTTGTCAATCCCAAAAACTGACAGTGCTGTTTTTAGGCTAATGACAAAGTTTTGAGTTCTGAAAGTTACTGGATGTATTTAGTACAATGACCTCTTACATGTCAAAAGATAAAGGGAAATTTGGTTTCTCAGTTCATGACCCCATTTAAAGGGGTCATATGATGCTGCTAAAAAGTAGGTGTGTTTCAAAAACTGACAGTGTGAACGTAGCCAATGTCATGATGTCTCACGAGTTCAGTATTTTCGCTAAACCTGAGCAGATTTGGCTTGCATGAACTTTCTAAATAAATTAATGAGTGAACATAACTTATGAAAAGTAACCCGCCAAATTGGCTAGTGATTTGACAGAGTTACCCGCCACATCTGATTTTTACCCGCATTTGGCGGGTTGGCGGGTGTTAATTTCAAACCCTGCAGATAAGCATGCAGAAAGAAGGCACGGGCAAACAACTCTGTGAGTCAAGGGAACTGAGGCTTTATATTTTATAAGTGACAAACCTGAACTTCCTCTAACTGACAATGCAACCCCTCAATGTCTTCTGCCAACGGACCCTTGGTCTGCAAGTCACTTCTTATATCTTCAAGAGTATCACAGTGATCCTGAAGCCTCCCAACACATTCCAAGTAATTCTGGGTGGAATATCTCTGCAAGAAGTACACCATTATACTTACACCTTCATCCAAAACATGCATCTGGATGACGCAGAGTTGATAATACAAAAATCTGCATCTAACTCAGTTGAGAGTAGTATCAGTACTCACTCTAGGTTTGACTCCGTCTGTTTGCTGTATGAATGGATCCTCTGCCATAGAAACCAGGTGGTTCGAGTCGGTTTGCTGGAAGTCGTCATCTGCAGCAGCAGCAGCATCTGTGGTCGGAACAGGAATGATTTTGGCCTCCATGCTTTCTTCTCTCAGGTCAGTGCCTCCCAAAGGGCTGCTTGGCTTTCCATCCACTTCCTCGAGCATTCCTTTATCTCTATCTGTGGAGATCCCCTGAATCATCTCCAGTAGATCAGTCTGATGCTTTGGTTCATCATTACTCTCATCAGATGGCCAGTTCTGAGCTTCTCTTGGTTCTTCATGTTTTTTCAAATCCAAGAGGATATCAGGATCCCCACCTCTCTCATTTGAGTTGGGATGATTGGTTGGTGAGATTCCAGA
Organism: Sinocyclocheilus anshuiensis; assembly: GCF_001515605.1. Lineage (NCBI taxonomy): Eukaryota > Metazoa > Chordata > Actinopteri > Cypriniformes > Cyprinidae > Sinocyclocheilus > Sinocyclocheilus anshuiensis. Next base: position 450,635 of record NW_015558654.1, read on the forward strand.
GTGGTGCTGAATAATATCAATAATGCTATCGATGGCTTGGCATTTTTGTTTTTGAGTCTCATCCACACTTGCTCCATCCATCTTCATTTGGATCAACTCATTTAAAAAAGACTTTAAATCACTGCCTCCCATTGATTTTGGTAAACTTTCATCTTCGGCCATTGCCATGTGAGGTAAATGAAGATCATCTTGGTGTACACCTTCAGCAACCACTGTATCTCCAGCTTGACACTGGTTGAAGATGTCTCCGCTTTGTTCGCTATTTTGATCAAGCATGATTTTGACTGAAGGACTTGTAATTTGGCGGGCAGACTGCAAATCACTGAATTCTGCGATTATATCCTGTGAACAATGACCCAAGGATGACTCATTGTCACTTGTAAAGTCTGATTCAGATGATCCGGCTAACTCATCTTTTGTAGTGGTCTTACAAAATATGCCTTGCTCACTTGGGTGCTGTATGTTATGATTACCTCCACTTGAATCACCTTGACTAGAATTAGTAACAATTTCAAGTGGTAATTGCTCGGAATTTACCGTTGATCCAACTAAATCCATTAAATTGAGCTGACATGTGTCCTCAGATCCTTTGAAACCTACAGAGTTTTCAATGTCATCATTCTTTTCTACCTTACAGTCAATACTGCTTTCTGCACAGACCACACTGGGCTCAACTTCTGTTTGTGGTGCATTTCTGTCCTCATATTTAACCATGTCCTTTACTCTATTTTCAGAACTAAACACACCTGAATCCTCAACAGAATGCTCATCATCTAGGTTCTCGCTTACATTATTGGAGTATTTAGCTTTATATGATGCATTGGTCTGAGATGACACCTCCTCTTTCTCATTCAGCATATTCTGAGCTAATGTGTGCTGATCATCGGTACTTACATTCACCTCTGCTATAGTGGCACTTGTGCAACATAAAGATGAGTTTGACTGTGGTTCAGCAAGTGTTCTAACTTGTGCAACATTTTCTACCATTGGTAGCGAAGTGCTTAAGCCCTCAGAAGGCCTTTTGTCAAAATATGCATTTGATTCAGACTCCACTTTGGACCTGTTGAATTCCTGTTCAGGATTAGGTACACTCTCTGATTTCCTTTCTTCAGAGCAGATATCACTTTGTGATGAACATGATATCCCAGAGTCACTCTGTACAGGGCTAACAACCTGACTCGCCGTTGTCTCAAGATATGCCACCTGCCTGACACATGGCGAAGGACTTACAGTTTTACAAGAATCATCAACAACAAAAGTGTCCACGCTGTTATGTGGTCTTTTTGTCTCATTTCCTTCCAAAGTGAAACCTCTTTCTCTTTCATCTGTAGTCTCTATGTCGTTTTTGGAATCTGTAGTCTTGAAACTAGCACACTGTTCATCACAATCCTCCCCTATTCCATTAGTCTCAGAAACTGTATCAAACATACTGTCTTTTGTTGAAATACCTTTAGATGGTGTGTCTGTAATGGTGGGTAACAGAGAACCCTGACTACTGCTCACACATGCTATGTCTGTAGATACCTGCGTGGCTTCATCTGATCTCAAGCTCATCTGGCCTCTTTTTGCTAAGTCAGGCACCATAACATCTTCCCTTTCATCCTGTTGTGAATGTAGCATCCTCTCAGCCTCTTCATCATCCAACATCCCAGACTGGTGGGCATCGTTTACACTGAGCACACACTTTCCCTCTGGATCAATGATGGCCTTCCTGATTGCCTCTGAAGAGAGAACACTTCTGCTGAGATCATCAGTAATCAGACCCGTCTCTAAAGCATCACAAATGTGAATGGTTTTTCCAGCTGCTGCATCATAGAAACCACCCAGAAGGTTCTGCTTTTCCATGATCTGTAGTGCTACCTTACTTGAGATGCAGCCTTTATTTACAGAAATGTTCAGAACTGACAATGTAGCATTTTCGGTCTCTTTCAAACCATCCTCTTGAAGCTGCAGTGCGAGTACTTCCAAGACAGTCTCTTCATCAATAAGGCCTTTACCAAGAGCAGCTTCAAGGTCATACCGTTTTCCAGAGGTGACATCTAAAATCCCACCTTCCTCCACTTGTGCCTTAAGAAGATGGATGGCATAATCTCTCTCAAGTTTGTCATCCCACACAACCTCTGTATGTGGAAATTCAGAGGGCATTTCTGTATAACTGATTGTTTCACTGGACAATAGTGTGGAGTCTTTTGAATGTTTTTCCTTGCCTTTACTGGCATCATGACATTCGGGATTCACTTCCATCGAGCACAAACTTGAGGCAGTTGCTGTTATAGAAAAGGTTGTTTGTGGTAACTGCATTGCTTCCGATGGTTGAGGAGAAGCTACGTCACTTGTTTCTGCTTGGCACTTGTCTGTGTTTGAACATGTAGAATCCTTAGACAGTTTGTTAGTTTCAATTACAGTCATATGTTCAACACTGTCTAGGAAAATATCCCATTTGTGATCAGTTTCTATGGTATTTATTACAGATTCAGAGGGTAGAGTAGGTTTTAGGCAATTGTGTAATGCTGTAGAATTCACCACTCCATGCTCTTTTTCTGTTGTGTTTTCCAAAGGTTCGCATATTTGTAATTCTCCCAAAGCACTATAATCGGCAATCAGACAAGTGTTGTCATTGTCAGAAATGTTGTTATTCAGTTGAGACTCTTCTGAAACCTTCATATGAAGTCCGCTAGTCTCATCTACATGTTCTGATTCTGATGTTTCAAAGAGTAATTTAGCCATTTTATTTAACTGCCAATCAAAGATCAACAGTCTTTGGCCTGACTTTGGATCCATATAGCTATTCATCATGAGGTAGGAAATAAATAACTGTTTCGCCTCAGAGGGAGATGGTGCATCTGTGCTGTTTTCATCACTGATTTCTTCACCGGCTGAACAAGATCCATCGATTTGAAGCTCCCGCATTACCAGCCAGGATGAAAACCTGTTATTCAGTTCATCTATATCAGGGAACACATCTGGGATTTCTATTGTCTTCAACAACTCTTTTGTAAATGTCTCAATTAAGTTGTTCTCCACCGCTGAGTCAATGTCAACTACCTCAGAGGTTTCAGGTATGTACAAGGCTGTTATTTTGTGCCGGTTACGCAGCAGCTCAGACGTCAGTTTGTCTGTGATCATGTTTTGCTGAAGAGAGGTGGAGAAAGAGAGAATTTCACCAGCGTTAGGCCAAAGAAGACCCATGAAGGCCTTCTGTCTCTCCAGAACTAACAATGCACTGCTGGAGCTTATTAAGTCACACTGGACAGCCTCATCGACGGTAAGTCTCGACCTGTTGCAAGGATTAACAATGCCACCATTTTGGGCCTGATGGCTCAGTATCTCACTCGCAGTGTCCTGATCGATCAGACTCTCGGATAAGGCCTCCTCAACAGTCAGCTTTCGGCCAGTTTTGGGGTCAACTATGCCTCCTGCAAACAACTGGGTGCTCAGCAACCGAAACATGGTCTCTCTATCAATGATGCCCTCGTGCATGGCTTTCATAATGCTAATCTCTCTCCCAGACATCAGGGATATATTTCCATCTTTTCCACGTTTCACTGGAAGCAGGCGAAGTCCTGTCAGCTTGTGCACAATGCTCCTCTGCATAAGCTGACTAAGTGTGACTTTTTCTGCAGTTTTGGGGTCAATCAAGTTCTTCCAACTATCCTTCCTCTCCAATATCTGGATAAACAGTGACTCTGGTATCAGGCCAAGTTGAAAAGCCCTTTCCAGATGTAGAATATCACCAGTGTATGTCGGTCTTAACCCTCCAGTTGCAAGCTGGATTTCAATGATCTTTATTGCTGTTTGCTCAGATATAGCCCCATTTTCCAGGGCTGTTATAACCGGCAAGGATTCTAAAGCAAATTGGAGATGCTGAAGACATTTTTTAGCTTCATTCAACTCTTGCAGTTGCTTGCACATCGCGTCATCCACAAGTTTGTTCTTGAATGCGTCCTCCAAGTCCATATACAAGTGCTGTTCAGGCCAAATGAGTCCAGTGGTTATAAGCTGGGCCTCTAGAAGACCAAGTCCTGTGTTCTGGTCGATGAGGCCGTTGTTCACTGAGCAACACACAGACATGACAGCTCCACTTTCAACATCCAGAATCCCTTGGATGACCTGCAGTGCCTGGAAAGAGATAAAAGAAATCAAGATGGTTCTAAATGCATGTTCAAACATGATACATTTCCATTGCAATATTGGTTATAAAAATGATCAAACATACTCACCCGGTCCATGGATTGTACTAGCTCGTGTGCAACAGTGCAAGTCATCAGCAAGAGAAATGGCACACAATAAAAGCTTACATGCATCTGTGAACAGAACTCTTAGTATTTTGTAGAACAACACTGTTAGAGAAAACTCGCTGGGCATTATGTTATTATCTGCAGTGTGCTGAACCCCATGTAGACAAAAAGAATGTCCTCAGGGTTTGCTGTGAAGAAAGAGTGAGAGTGGCTGGCATGCAATGTATGTTTACAGCATACTCAGTTGACCATGAAGTTTTCAATTACACACAAAGTCTTTCTTCATCTTCGCAATGGTGGGATTAAAGGGTTAAAGTGGCTGAGATCTTACCATGCTATATATTTCAAGCTGTCAAAACAAAGGTTAGTCATGCCATTGGAGAAAGTGTTTACACTTCACACACAATAACCACCATATATAACCAGCATTGGGTTGCCAGTGGCAGAATATCTTTATCTCACCTGATCGGCTGAGGAAGCTGCATCTGAACACTGTTGAGAGAGCTCACTGTAGGCCTGATGAAGAGATTTCAGCTGTTCTTTTGCTTCTTGCTTTTCTTCTTCAGTCATTCTGGTGAAAGAAAACATTTCACAAAATCAATTCGCAAGCACATGCAAAGAAACAATGCTATTAGAGCCGCCGTTCATTCTCAGTGAATGCTTTCCCTTCTGTGGACATAACATACTTGTCACAGTGTTTGGTTAGCATCAGCTGGGTAGTTCTCAATGCTTCTCCAATTTGTTCCTTCTTTGTCACCATCTCCTCCAGTGACATCTATAATAAAACATAGGAAGTCAATAAAGCTTTACAAGCACAGTGTTTAGTAAATCACAATTAGGTTGAGATGACTTCGAAAACCACTTCATCCAACATCTACTGTAGGCCATTTAACCATTGGAATGCAGATAAATGTTTGCTAAACAACCATTAGCCATACAATTTGCAGAAAATGTGGGAATATGATACTATTGAACATCTGAAAACAAATTCCATGATTTGATCTTATATATTTTTTTGGATCCAAAGGTCCATGACCACACTTCAACTAAAACAGTAAAAGAAACAAAGTTCAAACAAGAAGGTATTGTAATTCCCATCTATACATCTGTCCATTTTCCAAACGGACTTATCCTCTGTAGGGTCAGTGGGATGCTGAAGCCTATCCCAGCATCTCAGACCACAGGTGGGGGACAATTGTGGAATTCATTGGAGTTCACAAACAGAAAATGTAGTGTCTCCAATTCACTTATTCTGCATGCCTTTGTGTTGTAGGAGAAACCAGAGCACCCAGTCAAGGAGAACATGGAAACTCCACACAGAAATGCCTCCTGACTCAGCCAGGAATTGAACTAGGGACCTTCTTGCTGTGAGGTGACAGTGCTACCAACTAAGCCAACTTGATATTCAAAGTTATTAAGTAATCAGTTATAGATAACTAATCAAGTTTGTGACCATGTGAACTGCCTTGTACAAAAGTTACTGGTCCCACTGAAGCATAAAATGCTCTTAGAACAAATCATGCTAGATGACATGATCATCAGGTTCTACATACACTTATGGAGTTTGTGATGTTAAAGCAAAAAAATTCAGAAATTCATGTCATTTTTTTCTGTTATACTTTCCAGTCAAATTGTTAGGCCGATAATATGTTTGTAATGAACAGAAAATCCAACATACAAGCATTTCCACAAGTGGCCTCAGACTTTTGGATCCCACTGTATTTTTAAAGATATGTTGCCATGTTTATATAAACATCACGATTGAGTTCTAAAGCTTTTGTTTGGAGAAGTATATGGAAGAAGGTCTGTCATTAGGGACACTGTAGATGGATGAATGGTCATTCAGACACAACTTTCTAATTTGGGAAACGGTTTATTTTACATGGCATGTTAACTGTTCTCTGCTTTGGGTCAGTCGACAGAACATTTACCACCTAAATTACTTGGCTATGACAACCAAGCAGCACTCCAAAATGAGTGGTGTGCAGGACTGTGTTTGATGAAATGTAGAGATATAACAGCATCACTAAAGCAAGAAATTCTGTAACCACCAAAGAATGCAGTGATTTAATGCCCAGTGTAATTTGTACAGTTTATTACACTGTACATGTAATGTATGCTGTGGATGTATTTGATTGAGTCATGTATGTGCTTGTGGATACAATTTATTGGATTATCATTGTTGTCTCTTGTGTAACAGTGAAAAATAGGAAGTAACCTGATGACTGGTTCAGATGTGATCTAACGAAATGGTGATTATTGTGATTATATAAATTACTACTTGCAATACATGGATAGATACTTTATGGGTAAATACTTTCTGTGAAATGTGGGTGGATAACAGAAGAAGGTAACAAGTATGTGAACAACACAAACATATGAAGAGATGCAAAATAATCTTTATTCAGAAACATAACAATGGAAATGTGTATGTTCTGATGTGCTTGACATTAGCAAAGTTTGGAAATGATGAAAGCAATTCCCTGAAATGCTCACTATGTTAACAAGATGCTGACGTTAAAACAGCTACAGATGAATTAAAGGGATAGTTCACGCAAAAATGAAAATTAGCCCGCATGGATTCGCTACAGGAGGCCTTCATTCACCCCCCGGAGCCATGTGAGGCACGTTTTATGATGGATGCACGTGCTTTATTTAATGTGTTTTGGACTGTTGAACAGAAACACCCGCCCACTGCAATGATAGAGCGTAGAAGTGCCAGAACAATTTTTAATATAACTCCGATTGGATTCCTCTGAAAGATGAAAGTCATATACACCTAGGATGGCTTGAGGGTGAGTAAAACACAGGCTAATTTTCATTTTTGGGTGAACAAACCCTTTAACCTGTAAGATCCAAAGCTGAAGATCTGTTGAACAAAACAATGAAAAAAACAATCAGGTAGTTTGACTTGTTTACCTGGGGCTTACTAGTGCTCTCAGTGCTGGGTTTGCCATCACTTTGAGCCTTTGCATCTTTGTTCAGATTTGTTTTCATACTGGACATCCAATTTAACAACTTGTTAACCTTATCGCCATGCTCTTTCTTCTCATCATCAACAGACCTCTAAAATCATTGGGGAAAAAATTGTAGGGTGGATTAGAAAACAATGTAAAACATTCACAATTAGCTTATTAAATTCTATGTTTGAATAGAATATACAACAATAAATCAGCAGGTCTTAAGCTCCCAGCCATTTTATGTGGAAGCATGCTTGGCAATAAATTAAAAATGCCATTGAAAAGAAATAAATGGATCACAAGATATGAGACATTTTTAAATAATATCTTACAGTAGAAAAAAATCCCATATTTAAAGACTCCCATTTTCACCATTATGACTTAGATATTTTTCAGGATAACAATATATTCTTCTATGTTTGATAAAGCTAAATGAAAATAAACTAGCCATATCAATTTCTTTTTCCGCCATTCATAAAACATTCACCAAAAATGACCTGATTTTAGATTTTAGACACTGTCCAGAACCATATCAGAAGTGCCGATAGGTCCAGAAGTATTGGAAGGATGAAGAATTGCCAGTACTATGGGGTTTTGTTGCTTCAAGAAGGACGAACCCAGTGTGGCTGTCAAAGACACTCTTTTCTAGAGCTTCCTTGAAAGACATTTTTCGCTTGGTTTTGGGGCAGGTGATGCATTTTGAATGAGAGTTGTCATGCTGAAGATGCACAGCACTTGCTTTGTCGATCAAACAATTCTGTATCGCATCCTCCAAAGAGACTCTCTCTTGGCTGTCTGGGTTAATGAGCCCACCAGTCGCCAGTTGAAACTCAAGACACTTCACTCCAACATCTTTCGGGAAAAGGTTCTCTTGCATTGCCTGAGCCACAGTCAAAGTCTTTCCATTCTGAGGGTGAATGATACCATAGTAGGCTTGCTCACATTGCTGGAGCTGTCTCGCAAAACCTTCATCCAAGAGTCCTCGATCTTGAGCTTCTTTAATCAGAACCCTTTCTCCAGATGCTGGATCACAGATGCCTCCAGTGCAAGCCTGGGCTTCTAGCAACCTCAGCGTGGTGAGTCGGTCCACAAGGTTCTGCTGGTGTCCTTTGAAAACTGGGAGTCGTTTCTTCAAAGACACATCCCAGAGTCCTGCGACGGGACTGTTTGGGACTTTAAAGACAACTCTTCTGGAAATCAAAAGATCAGCGAGCTCAGAAATACTGAGCTGACCACACCGGTAGCTGTTGAGCTCCTCCATTTGGAGAATTTTCAGACTAAGAGCATTTTCAATGCAAAGCTGCCGCCCACTCTTATGGTCTGTTAGGATGTGTAGAAGGTTCCTACTTGAGTCCATGATTGTTATCTCCTGCCATTCGCTCTCTTGTTGTGAGAGAAACAGGTAGGTTCTCTTGTCAATGTGGCCAGCCTTATATGCTTCGTAAGCTGACATTTTCGCACCATTAGAAGTGTCGATGACTGATATCCTGTGTTTGTTGGATGGTGAGAGGGTGTACAGATGCTGGTCACCAAAAGGAAGAAGATACACTCCACCGTTGACATCATACACACAGATTCGGAGCAGTTCGCTATAGTACGCCTTCTGCCCTGTTTCTGGGAAGTGAAAATCTTTTGGGTTGCTGACTGGATCGTAGAGACTTTGAAATGTGGCTTGATTTATGAGCCCCTGCTCTAGCGCACCATCCATGGGAACCCTACATCCAATCAATGGGTGAATCAACCCTCCAGTAGTGATCTATGTTTCTATTAATGCTTTTCCTCGATGCCTGTCTATAATTCTCTCCTCCATAGCTTGAAACACTGAAAGAATCTTCCCAGCATGAGTATAACCACTGACTGCTTTGTAAGCTTCAGTTATTTTATCCTTGAGATCCCCAGTAATGATATCTTTCTCAAAAGCATCTGACGGTGAGTACGCTTCACCTGTCATAGGATCAATGATGCATCCTGTGGCAGCTTGCGCTTCCAGAAACTCAATGGCATAGGTTTTAGATATAATTCCTCCTGCTGCAGCGTCTAGGAAGGACAGCTTTTTCTTGCTAGACTCCATGTAAACACCTGCAATTGAGGATGGTTTACCAGTGAATTGAGCAAGTGATGCCTCTATCTCCTCTATAGTAATGAGGCCTGTTTGCAACTTGAGTGCAATTTCCTGAGTAATTATTTTTGTTTTTACCAACTTTTTAATACTTATCCTTCCTCTGAGACCTTGAATTTTATTGGAAGAAGACTCCATTTTTATCCCTTTTGATTTACTTGTTATAGGCGAGTCAGAAGCAAGATCGATGGAGGAATCAGAATCAATGATATTGAATGAAACAGTCTGGCTTTTACCAGACCTGCCTTTATCAGACACTGAGCTTTTTCTAAGTATAGTGTCAGTGATCTCACTCTGACTGTTACCAACCATCACTTGGTTTGTGTGTATTTCAAAAGCATTTGAATTCTGGAGTGAAACTGAATTTGCTGGTTTCTTGGTAGCATAATCCAGCGTTCTCTCGTTGATCACTTGCACTTTGCTTTGCTTTACTTTTCGTAGCTCCTCCAGCACTTTTTCTTTTTCCAGTGTAGCTACCTGCAAGCATGAGATCATTTATGCTATTAAAGCATGAAAATATGTCAAAATAAGTGTAGATGTCACTTCTGCACATTTATATAATTACATTTTAATACATATATTTTATTATATAAATAAATACATTACTTTTATACATTTATATATTAAATATATTTATGTAAGAAATAAGGTGAAGTGTGTCATTTCTGCATCAACAGAACTGCAACAAATAATTATTAATAGTTTCATTCTGCCCTTCTCCCCCATCTTCTAATGCTTTTATTCACACAAGTGAGAAATATATGCTTGCTGCAATTAACATGGCGCTATTACTATCTGGGGTAAGCAGTTGGTAAACATAATTCTAATTAAGATTTATAGTGATCATGGCAGATATAAATTTGCAACGTGATGATCAAATTCTGCAAAAGAACAGTCAACTATCAAATGACACTTGGGTTGGCTTGTCAGAATGTGCTTCATTTGGATGAAGTCAACACTGCTTTTCAAACTCAGGTTTGCACCTGAGAAAGTGTGGCCGAATCCACTTAAAAAAAAAATAGATTGGACTGTGGTATGGTTCGTGTGGAATCCAGTGCAGTTTGCTGCTGATATGAACGCAGTTGTCCTCAGTCTCAGAAATGAACTGCTATTGATGAGCTACAGTATGATTGGTCAAATTGCTCGCCTCCAGCAAAAACGGACTTCTCTAGAACTTTTGCAGACCATTAATGCTAGACAGACCAACGTACAAAAGTGAGGCAAGCAACCCTATCTACTTTTCTGCTTTGTCCAGCGTTGCCGTTACCGAACAACAAAAAAGAGTTGCCGCTTTGATGACCATGATTACCAGACCCACATGATTCTGACCCACAAAATACAGGTGCGAATAGAATACAGGGGGAGTAACTGAACTCTGGTTCGGACCAAGCAATGGAACCAAGTGTGAGAGCACCCTTACATATAGCTCTCTCTGCACATTGTTAAAACACATCAAGAAACGACACACTTCACCTTTAATGAAAGTTTTACAAAACTGTGAATGCACTTGAAGTCGTACCTCAGAGCTCATTTTCATTTTCTTGAGCTCCTCCTCCAGGTTCCGTTTCGCTTCTTCGTACGACACAACGATTTTCTGAGTCAGCTGAAGGTCAGTCTTTAGCTTTGCCAGCTCTTCATCTTTAGCACACTGATGACTGGCTTGTCCGAGTGCCTCCAATTCTTTTAGATGCTTCTTCTCAGAACTGACTGCTACCTCAAGCTTCAGATTCCTCTCCTGTAGAGACTTCATTTCACTGATGTATGAAACAATCTGTTCCTTTAGAGATCTTGCTTCCTTTTCTGAGATGTCTAATTTTTGCTCAGTCTCTGTCAACATTTGCTTTAACTTTGATATCTCGTTGGAGCTGTCTTTGTGAATACTGTCAAGTTTAAAAATATTGGATTTTACTCTGATTTTCTCAGTTTCTAACTCAGAAATCTTTGATTTTGCTTTGAGAAGTTCAAGGTCAAGTATCCCCCTCTGCCTGTCAGATTCATCCAACTGTGTGCGTACGTTGCACAGTTGCTCTTCAACCTCTTGTTTTGCTTTTGTTGCATTAGCAATTAATGTTTTCAGCTTCTCCACTTCTTGAGACAGGTGCTTGTTGTCTCTCTCGGCAGTTTCCTTTAATTTCCTCTCATGCTCCAACTTTAAGCGCGAAAGCTTTTGCTCAATTTCAGCCTGCACTAGCTGCAGTTGAGTCTCGTAGCCTTTCTTTTGCAAGTCGAGCTTACCTTTGAGATCGTCAAGCATCTTTTTACAGGTGTCCAACTGTTCACCAAGCTTTTGCGACCTCAGCTCAGCAGCTGCTGTTTGATTTTGCTTCTGTTTAAGCTCTTCCTGGGTCTGTCTCAACTTCTGCTTCAGCTCTTGTGTTTGCAGAGTTAAACTTGTGATTCTGTCTTCTGCAGCATTCCTATCCTTCTGAAAAGTGACTAGCTCTTGTTTTAAATTCAGCACAGATTTATCTGCGCTTGAGCTCAATTCTCGCATAACAGAACTTTTCCTTTGGAGTTCTGCCTCCAGCTCTTTGAGTTTGGACTGACTTAACCTGTTTTCTTCAGTCACTCGCTGTAGCTCATCTTTTGTTCTTTTTAGAGTGGAACTAAGATCATCAAATTCACATTTTAAAACCTGTAACTTCTGGTCAGCTGTTTGCTTATCCCTCTGAAGAGATGAAATGTCCTCTTGCAGGCTTACCGTGGCCTTCTCTGAACTTCCACTGATCCTACTAATCGTCTGCTTACATTTCAAAAGCTCATTTTCAAGTTCTCGAACTTTTGACAAGCTCTTTTTACCTTCAGATGACTCCCTTTGAGATTCTCCTATGGCTTTTTTTAAAGCCATGTTCAGGTTATTTATCTCGACTTTATGTTCCTGAACCTTCTGATTAGCCAGATTCCTCTCAGAGGTTCTAGAACTCAGCTCTGCTTTGAGAATCGAAATATCTTTTTCATAATTGGTGATGGTCAACATGAGAGACTTGATCTTCTGCTGTAGCTCGGTGTTCTTTTTGGCTTCTTCGTTGTAATCTTTAAGTCTGATTTGAAGCTCATGAGATACCTGTGTTTTATTCAGAAGTTCCTCTTCAACAATTTTTACCTGAGATTTTGCACTTTCTGCCTGGGATCTGAGTATATTAATTTGCTGTTCTTTACTGTCAATCTCGATGGATGCTCTGTCAAGCTCTGCTTTGACATTTTTAATGGACCGTTCAGTCTCCATGTTAATCTTCTTGAGTTCTTCTACTTTCCTGGTAAGCTGTGTCACTTGCAAGGAACATTTCTGAAGCTCTAGTTCAAGGTTTTTGATTTTGAGTTGAGCTTCCTTCTCTGTTCTTGTCTTCAGATTGATTTCTTCTTTGGCTCTCTGCAGTTGCTCCTTCAAAACCTCTGCCTCACCTTTCAGGGTTTTAATCTTTTGGTCAGCATGTGATTTGTCCTGCTGGATTGACTCAATACTTACCTTAAGATGCTGGGTATCACTTTCCAATAACTGATTTTTTCTATTAAGTTCATTCACCCTGAATGTCATCTGCTCTACCTCAGATTGTTTGGAAGACAACTCGTCTTCCAAGCACCTCAACTTATGAGTGCTCTCCTGTTCCAAAGAGGTCCACTGTAGAAGTTTTCCTTGGTTGACTTTGAGCTGGTCTTTTAAGCCATCGACCTCTGTCTTCTGGAACAGTACTCTTTGCTCCAGAGCAGATTTGTCTCTTTGGAGAGACTTGATTTGTTCTTGATACACATAGACAGACTTCTTTAGTTCAGAAGTTTCTTGTCTCAACTCCTCTGATTTCTGTCTCATGTTGGACCTATCTGCATCCATTTCCACTTGTAGCTTCAAAAGCCTGTTGTTTGCTTCATCTAAGAGTTCTTTGAAACGCTGAGCTTTCTCCTCAGCCACAGTTTTGTGCACAATAATTGAGTTAAATTCAGACTTCAAGGACTTGATTTCAGTCTCAGCTCGCTTCTTGCCCATAATGAGCTCCTCCATTTTGCGTTGCAGGACTTCTGCCTCAGATTCAGAGTGGATTATTGAAGAACTGTTTTTAAAAGTTGCCAGGTGTCCACCATCTTTGGAGAAACCCAACACGGATTCACCTTGCATCATCCTGACTTCTGACTGGTGGGCCAGATCCATTTCCATGATTCTCACTTGGCTTAGAAGCTCTGCCTCGGCGTCTTCCTTAGCCCTAAGTTCTCGCTCTAACGTGCTACTGTGCTCCTCCAGGCCCTGGACGTCACTGTCCTTGCAACGTAAATGATCTTCCAGCTTCTTACGGGCTAATGTGCTCTCCTCTATGCTCTTTTTAAGATTGCGGAGGCTCTCTTCCAGGGAGGCCTGTTTGGCCTCTGACTGCTGAACCTGTTGTCGAGCACGATTCAACTCTTGCTCCATGGAACCCTTGCTTTTAATCACAACTTCTAGTTCAACACGATATTTCTGGGCCTCATACTCAGCCTTTGACTTCTGTAAGGTCAAATCCTCAATGGACTTTTTCTGCATCTCAAGGTCTGCCCCCAGGATGTCCAGCTGCTGTTGCCTGTTGGACAGTGAAGCCTCGAGTTCCAGTACCTGGCGCCAAAGCCTGCTGATCTCCTCTTCGCTCGCAGATTTCTGCAGCTCCATGCTCTCAGTCCAGCTCAAGTACTCCGCATTTTCCAACGACTTCCTCCTCTGAAATGAAAGACACAGTCATCTTCCAGTCAACCACCTGGAAGAGAAGAGGCGGTCTTTGCCCACTTACCAACAGAAGGTTTAAAAACCACCACCATATTTGCATGTAGTCTTCAGCATGTTTCCAGGACATGCTTTCCCAAGAGACAAGGTCACCAGCAATGATACAAAATACAGCCTATTTTGTATCAAAATAAATGTCCAAGCACTGAGGAACATTTTGTATTGCAGGAAACACCAATATATGTTTGTGTACGTTGTTAGGGTGTATGCCATTGTTCTAATGTGTCATTGGTGAATGAAATATGTCTGGAAGCATAGTCTTGCCAAATAGCATGCAATAAAGCTAGCAATAGCACTATACTAACGCTAATCATCTCTACTGGATGAAGCATTATAGACAGGAAAAAGTCAACAAATGTCCTACCTCATCCTCTTCCGCCCTCTTCAGTGTTTCACCTGCGAACTTCACATACTGTGTCATCAGAGTAACCAGGGCCGTGTAACGTGTACGGAGATCCATAAACTGAGGAGGCAAACAAACCAAAAAAATACTCATACGTACTCAAAAGAATGCCAATGTAAGAAAATAGCCAGTTTATGAAAATATGAACCATATGAGAATGGTTCTATTTCCTTGATTGTTTCCTCTCGTACCTCTTGCTGGATGACATCAGAGGAACTCTGCATCTTCCTTCTCTTCACTGGAGACTTATGCTGAACCATGGCTCTATAAGTCATCAGTTGCAGTTCATATTCCTTAAAGAATGAAGTTAAATAACTTTCTTTTACCATATACTTAATTGCCATTTTACTATTTTAGTGTCTATTTTATTGTTTGCTTTGGGGATGAAGTATCACTAATGGGCCACACTTCCACAAAAGTACTTAATGGTACTATGGAAAATTATGTTACTGCATGATTGCAATGTTCACATACCACAGTCTACCACGGGACCCTATATGTCAGAATATTTCAAAGTGATAATTTTGTCTTACTTTCACTCCAACTGCATACTGCTCTGAATACTTCTGGCATTCCTCAATTTTGCTTTGTTTTTGCTCAATTTCTGTGACCAAAACCTAGAAATAAATCCAATGTTAGGATTTGATGCAAATAACTTCTGTACTTATAAATAAAAACAGTTTAACTTTTTTCGTACTTTCTGCTGGTTAAGGAACTCAGCCAATGCCTTGCGGTCCTCAGGTTGATTCTCTTGGGCCTTGAGCTGCTTGGTTTCCATTTCTTTGCTCCATTCATCCAGGCTGTTGTACGTGTCTTTGTAGTACTTAAGTGATTTGCTGATGCCTTCCAGGTCCCGGAGTCTAAACACCATGAAAAATCAATATATCACACATTATGAAGGTAAATCAATGAGAAATGTACTTAGCGTTGCAGCACAGCATTATCTAGGGGCAAAAGCATCCACTTAATGACCTGTTTTCAATCTGAGAGTGGATGTTTTGCCATCGTTCTTTGAGCTGGTCGGCCTTCTCCTTGTGCCAATCCAAATCAAAGTCTCTCTCGTTGTGCGTTTTGAACATTCGCTCACTGACCACTCGTGCATTCTGCAGCTCGTCCTCCAAGTCATGGAATACCTCACGCCTTTCATCGATTTCAGACCTCCATTGCTAAAAAATTACAAACAAAAGTGTTAAGTCAAAGATATTTAATGGCTAAGCCATCATCGAGTTAGTTACAATGAGATTTTGTTACCTTAAGAGTGCTCATGACACCATCGATAGATTTGATATTAGCATTGATTGTATCCTCCTCGCACAACTTAGCTTCATAAAGCTTTACCAGAGCTTCGGCGCTCTGACTGTGTTTCACCACCAAACTCACTGTCTTTAGCCTGTGTGAAAAAGATGATCACATCAAACAAGAAATCATATAGCAGCGATTTCTAGCTGATGAAATATTTTAGTGCTGACCATAACAAGAAATGAAGACAAAGTTTAAATTTAAAGATACATTTACATTAGCCTGGTAATAGCAATCTGAAGTTTGGATAATGTTGGAATGACTAGGAAGTGTGAGTTTCACAATACTTGCATGAGCGCCTCAGCACACTTACTAAACACTAGGTCACGTCTCCATCTAATTATTCAATAAACTCTTCTTAACACTTTCAAACACACCTCATTTGAGGACAAAGTAAAGACTCACTTCTCCAGGTAGATGCAGCACATGGAGTAGACCTGGTTTGTGCTCTGCGTGAGGATGTTGAGCTCAGAGGAAAGCGTAGGGACGGATGGAGAGGCAGCTGCTTGCCTGAGGAAAACTTCACACTTCTCTCTCAGGGTCTCCAGGTCATCCTTCAACCTATCCAGCTCTACCTTCTTCTTCTGGATGAGTATGAGAAGAGAGGCCAGGCGTAACTCATTTTGCATCGGGATCCAGATTTTACATTAAAAATGAAGTGGTGATCCAACTTGGTACCAAAAATAGTTTTTTGTACTAAACTGTATTATATTATATTAATTATATTATTTATTAATTCATTCTTTCATTTATTCTTATTTTTATTCAAACCAAAAAAAAAATCAAAGTAGGCACACCACAGCTCCAGAGATAGAAAAATATTTATTTATGTTCATCAGTCTGATAAAGAGCGTCTAAGCTCGAAACGTCACCTGTGGTGAGAACATGAGCTCATAAGAACACATCTCTTGAGCTGGGGTGTGCCTACTTTGATTTTTTTGGTTCAAATTTTTGTGTGGTGGAGCACCCACACTGAGCTTATGGAGGGGGGACATAAATGAAGCCGAAGATCAAACCTCCTGTTCGGTGATGCGCAGCACACACTCCTGCAGGTCATCTCTGTCTAGCGGAGTACGGATTTTCCGGATCAGCTGTTCCTCGTGACCCTCCACCCGCATGCGGAAGTTACGCACCTCAGATATGAAGAGATTGTACACGGACTCCTCATGTTCTTCTGTTGACCACCAGAGGGCAATGCATTCAAGATGAGTACATCAATGAGACTCCATGTCCAAACAATAATCTGCAGTCTGTGCATTTGTTTGCCAATTTCTTGGTGACAACATAATGAAAATGTAGCTAGTGGCAACACAAATAAGCCATAATGTGCATATAATTGTAATGAGGGTTTTTGACAATTAATCTGGCAGACAATATTTCAGGACTCTATTATTAGATTACAGGCGGCAGATAGTGAACTCATGAAATCTCACAACGAGACCAACATTTGTTTGAGGAACAAAAACAAATATATATTTAAAGTGTACATAGTAATTAAAAAATAAAATTAGGTGCATTACAAATGATCAATTGTCAAACTTCTAGATGAAATTTAAATGCATATCCACAAACACTTGCTCTCTAATTTCTCTAATGTTGATGAGGAGATCTGTGAATGGATAAAACATCAATCCTTAACTTTCTACTTAACAGGCTTAGGAGAACACGTGTTTCTTGAGCATGTGTGCTGTATGTCTGGTTACTAAGTAATGCATTACCATATTGTGTTGATCCAAGAAAATGTAACTAATTGCATTACTTAGTAACTTTTTATAGACTGTAATGCATTATGATCATTTTTTGCATTACTTTTTGTTACCTGGGCTGGGCTTGCATTTGTTTTTCAATAACAAAACACACAAAAGTATTTTTGGCAACTGTAAAGGCCCATTCACACCGAAAGAGAAAGTGCCTCTGCACTTCACTCCCGATTTCTCTCAACAGGAGACAGGAGAGGCGTAAGTGAATAAATGGGAAAACAAGGTAACTTGTGTTACTTATTTGAAAAAGCAGACTTAAAAAGATATAATGCCCTACTTTACTAGTTACTCAAAAAAGTAATCTGATTACATAACTTGCGTTACTTGCGTACATGTGTACAGTAACTTGCCTCTCTCTGCAGATTTGAGGAGTTCCTCATAGTACTCCTTACAAGCCAGAACCTCCTTTTCCAGCTGGGCACAATCAGCCACCGTGAAAACCTCCGATTCATCGCTGTCCCTCAGGAAGTCCTCAAAGTGGGACTGCAGGCTGCTCAGCACCTGCTCGTGATCACCTGGCAATAGCGTCTTGATCTAGAGAGGGAAGTTAACATTATACTATAAGCTCCACAGGTTTTAAAACAACTTTCATCTCAGGGAATGCAAAAACAAGATTTGTACCGAGGCAACAGTGCTTTTGCGGATGACGCGGATGTCCGTCATCAGATAGTGCCAGGACACGACCAGAGCATTCTGATACAGCTGCTCGATCCTGGTGGAGTGTGAGAAGGAAAATCAAGCATGCTACTATACAATTTAAACCCTGCAGGCTCCATTTTTGCAACACATCTCAACATCCAACCAACAACCAATGCATAGAAGCAAACCCTAGCCCTATTTTTTTTGTCTTCACCTGCTTGCCATTTCAGTGGCCTCCTTGTTGGGTGGAGGTACACTAAAGCAGACTGAAGGTACCATGGCCTCATTTCCAGATGTACTGATCACTTTCCACTTTGCCCTGTGAGAATTGCTCACTAGAACGCACTCATCTTCTTTGCTAATGGTGATCTGAGGAGAGAGGGGTCACAGAATGCATTATGGCAAACACTGCTGTAAATACGCAGGCAGCGGTTCCAGCAAGCTGAACGGACCTCTATCTGGCGGTAGTCACAGATGGATTTGACGGGTAAGGAGGTCCTGATGGGGTTCTCAGGGTTGCGGGCCTTGAGCTGAACAACGGACTTTGCCCGTCCCACTAACCCACCCACTGTGCTGCTGTATTTCAGGAGCTGTTCTTTCTCATCCTGTGAAGAAACACCAGTCCAGCCTCAGTCATGCATATACATCTACACCTTAAAACATTCATGCATGAGAATCTTAAGAAATAGAACTTGTTCGTATTTTGATTACTTCATTCTTTTAGTCTTTAAAGGGATAGTTCACCAAAAAATTGTAATTCTGTCATTAATTACTCACCCTCGTGTCATTCCAAACCTGTAAGACCTTCATTCATCTTCGAAACACAAATTAAGTTACAGTCTTCTGCCATTTTGGAGAGTACCCCTGAACGTAATCAGCGCTGTTTACGTTCAGTGGAAAGCGCGCGCATGCTGGGGTACTCTCCAAAACTCGGGGAGAAGAATTGCTGAATAAATTATGTTTTGTTTTCTTTGCGCACAAAAAGTATTCTCGTAGCTTCGTAAAATTACAGTCAAACCCCTGATGTCACATGGACTATTTTACTGATGTCCTTGCTACGTTTCTGGACATTGATCGTGGTAATATCCTTGCTGTCTATGGGAGGGTCAGAGAGCTCTCAGATTCCATAAAAAATATCTTTATTTGTGTCCCGAAGATGAACGAAGGTCTTACGGGTTTGGAACGACATGAGGGTGAGTACTTAATGACAGAAATTTCATTTTTGAGTGAACTAACCCTTTAAGTCCCTAACTCTCCAAACCCGAATAATTGCATGAATTTATGGTGTGGTAGCAAATAGGGGTGTGACGAGATCTCATGGCACGAGATCTCGCGAGATCTGACTGGTCTCGCGAGAACGTGACGATATCCTCGCGCAGACCTTTCAGATATATTTGCATTACACTGGCTCGTTCACAAGTGGTGGTATGTAAGATATGTTATGTTACATCAGGCAAGTGGCCGCATGATAAGCGGGAAAATTACGCAGTGTAGTCTTTATCCAGTCATAAAAACAGAATTCACAGTTTAACGCTGAATGTCATGGAATTTGTCAAATTTTGAATGAATTAATCAAAAGTAGGTCATTACACTTAAATCAAATCACGATATGGACTAGTATCTGTACATATTAAGCCGCAAAAAAATATGAATCCTGCATGTTCTGCCTGTCTCTGTTAATGAATGCCGCAGATGCGTGGTTTCATTTACTACACATACACTGAAGCGCGCGTGACACTCGCGGTGATTTCAGCGTCTGCCGTCTCACTAAATGAGGACATAAACAAATGAACAACATCTCCAGAACTGCTCTGAGAGTCACTTCATGAGCATTTTAGCGTTTGATTTGAGTAAAACTAGCATCATATCACATACACAGAACTGTAAAGGTATTCATGGCAACCCGACAAAATAAAAGTCCGGTTTGATTTGAAGACATTGTGCCTATAAAAATGTAAATACACAACACAGAATTTCTGAGGGGAAAAAAAAAAATCATAAGGCTACTTTAAGAAAAAAAATGAATAAATTAAAAAATGTTTTATGCATTCATATAATTAGACATGCTAAAACACAGAATTTGGTAACAATAAATAATATGGTGAGAAAAAAGAAAACATTTCATAGGGCCCTAAACATGTAATTTTTGTTAAACTTTGAATAAATTGATGTGGAAATGTATAAGTTTAATGATTTTAATTAATTAGACATGCTTTTTAATTAATAAAATTTTATTTAACTATTAAAAAGGAGTCGAGAAAAATTAAAATGGAAAAAACGGAATTTGGAAAAAAATAAAACGGAAATAGGGCCCTAACTATCCCTCAGCCTTGCCGCGCCCCCCCCCAGTTTGGCAACCACTGCTTTATTCTTTTAAATTGATACATTAATCGTGTTTATTATATATTTTTTTATTAAAGTGGAAATCAGTTTACTAAACTGATAACTTGACTGACTGCTTCACTTCCACTTTAAAGGGATATTTATGTTGTTTATTATTTATTTTTATTTATACTATTTATAATTTTTGTGCAATTACTTGCCTGTCAGTTGAGTTTGTGGCAAAACATTTTGCAGTGTTTACATGTTGTTTATTACGGCATAAAATGTATTAAAATAGATGTTTAATTTCATAAAGTACAAGTTGATTTAAAAATGCACCTACTTTTTTGCATTTTATGTTTTTCAGTTGAATAAAACACTATTTTTCCCTATATATTTCATCATTGAGGATTTCTTTAAAAAAGTCTAAAAATCTCATCTCGTCTCGTTCTCGTGAACCCAGTCTCGTGTCTCGTCTCGTCTCATGGGATAAGTGTCTCGTCACACCCCTAGTAGCAAACTAACCATGGACTCTTGAATGAGATCCTCCAGCCGATGTAAACTGCTGTTTCGGTCGCAGCTGTACTTTCTGTGGATGGCATCTTGGAGGCTCCTAAGGTAATCCAATGACTCTTTGGCGTCGCTGAAAAACTGTAAGGCGAGTAACAGCATACCTGTAAGTCTGACATGAGTCATAAAAATCAGTTCCGCTAAAAACAGCTGCGTAACTCACGTCAAAGTAGACAGCGTTCTCTTTCAGATGTTGCTCCACACAGTGACAGAGCTGCAGTATCCAGCTCCACTGAGTCTGCATGGCTGCTCTGTATGCCTGCGTAGTGCACAGATGGAAACATACAGTTAAGATTAAACAGCCAATTTTTATTTTATTTTACTATTTTATCTTCCTTTCTTCCATGGAACAAAAAATGAGAAGTTGGTGACCACAGGAACCAGTTGAGTCCTCTGCACAATCTGACTTTGCTGCAGTCTGGAATTGAACTGCTGGTTTCGTCTGGTCAGAGGAGAACTGGCCCCCCGACTGAGCCTGGTTTCTCCCAAGGTTTTTTCTCCATTCTGTCACCGATGGAGTTTTGGTTCCTTGCCACTGTCGCCTCTGGCTTGCTTAGTTGGGGACACTTCATTTCCAGCGATATCGTCGACTTGATTGCACAGATACTATTTAAACTGAACTGAGCTGGATGATGACATCACTGAATTCAATGATGAACTGTCTTTAACTGAAAATTGAGTGTTTACTATTGTCTTTTTGCATTATTGACACACTATTTTCCTAATTAATGCTGTACAGCTGCTCTGACACAATCTGTATTGTTAAAAGTGCTATATAAATAAAGGTGACTTGACTTGCTGTGTATTTTAATATGATGATGACAAGCTTAAATGGATGAGAATTAGGGAAGATTATTAGTAAACCCAACCCTACCTACTTTCCTAATACATTTATGATACATTTTCATTGTGTGGAAAAGAGGAAATGAACAGCTTGAACATTCTGCTAAACTTCTTCCTTTGTGTTTTACTTAAGAAAAAAAAAAGCATACAGGTTTGGACCAACGTGAATGTATAAAAATGATGATAGAATGTTTGTCTGCACTATTTCTTAAATTTTAGTTTCATGACCTTTTGTTTTATTCATGAAAATGATGGTGTTTTCAAGTTTAGAGTCTAGTGTAGTGCTGTTATTCCAGGCTGTACCTCGATGGTCAATCTGGCAGGATGGTTCTCCAGTAGGAGGCTCTCTGCCTTCTCCTGTACTGACTTGATCACCTCCTCCTTGTCATCCAGTTCTCTCATGAGATCCTGTGGAAAGATGTGGGCATATGAGGACGCTCCAGGCACAGATATCTAGCTTTCTTTCAAAAACCTGAACCTCAACATGCAAAGGCAAGTGAAGGCAATGCGATGAACACAAAATCTTGATCATGACGGATGTTGACGGTGCCATTACTGCTCCAACAGAAGAGGATGTGTTAACCGCAGGCACAGTTTAAGTTCATTTCTAGTGGCTCTTGTGGATTCACTATAATTACCGTATGGGTGGATATTCATATTGCTAGAATGAAGCCTTAAAGCAAAACGCTTTTTATTTATCACAGCTAATGGCCAACTAGAGCTGAGTGATAATAAAAATGCATCTCAATATTTCTCACAGTTTTGGCCATGTACATAATGGCAAGGCAAGGCAAGTTAATTGAATAAATACACAAAGGTAATTCAAAATGCTTTACATAAAAGGAATTAACATAAACATAACAAGAGATGTATAAGAAATAATAAAAATGTTTAAAATAATGCCTTAAATAAATAATCACCACATATTAAAATCACTGGGTTATCTGCAATGTTCCACATAAGAAAAAAAAAACAATATAAGACAAACATTAATAAATCACTAGCTCTTTTAGACTGAGCACAACATTGGTTTGATGTGGTTGAAAGGACTTACTGCATGATAATCCCTCTTCCTTGAAATGTTACTGTTTCGCTCACTCCAGTCGAAAGCCACTTCCTCTTCCTCCTTCTCATTGAGCCAGATCAGCTCCCGAGTGGCACGGGACACAAAATCATACAGGCTGTCCAAGTGTTTCTGCCTCTCACTGGAGCATTTCTGAAAACACCAGAGAACACCAAACTGAGTTCACGCACAGTTCGCACTGAATGTGAGGTTTAAAAGCAGATCTTTACAAAGCTCCTTTACCAGCAGCCTCCCGTACTGGCTTTCTAACTTATTCAGCTTCTCAGAGTAACTCTGCTTCAGTGGCTGGGTCATCTGAATCTGTGGGAGGGACACGGGTCAGTCAAACACGTTCGTGCTTATATTTTTAAGACAATTATTTGTTGGAATACATGTCATTTAAAGGAACAGATTACCCAAACCCAATTTTGAGTTTTGATTGTTCACAGATTTTCAGCAACTTAAATTTAGCTGTTAAAATAAAGTTAACTGTATTTAGCACGCTAAACATATTCTGGGTTTATAGTGATATTTTTTATTTATTTAAAAATATGCAATGATGTGTATTACCTCACTCATTTTGGCTTCTTTAATGCTCATCTGGAATTCTTTAATGGCTTTGTGAAAATCTTTATGAATCCCTAAATTTGATTCAACACTTGGCAGATCAGATCCCCATTCTGCTTGATCAAGCTGAACCTTACAGAGACAAAAAGTCCAGGAAAAAAAGCATCAGATAACCAAAACTGAAAAATAGTTCACTTTTTTATTTTAAGCATAAACCTGCATCATCGCTCAAACCATCGCACTTGGCATTTTTAATAATTAAAATCATGTAGAAAACGAGATTGTTTGTTCATAAATACAGACGACAAATGAACAAATATACTAATTAAGAAGCGCACTAGCAGAATGAAGGACTAAAAGAATCTGAAGTCTTAAACATACCTGCATTTCCTCAACCCAGTTGAGCAGATCATGCACAAACTTCACATTAACCTCATCCTCGGTCAAGTTGGGATCCAGGAATGAGGATTTGAGCATGGGCTTGCGGATCTGCATGTGTTTGAGCTGCTGAAGGACCCCGGGCTCCATGCCTCCTCCTCCTCTGCCGCTGAGGTAAGTCTGGACCGAGGCAGGCTGCATGCTGGGCGTCATGGCTGGGCTCATCGCAGGGCTGCCGCCTGATGTGACCAGGCCTCCGTGAGTGAGCGCAGGAGACAGTCCGGCACTGAAGTTTGGGGAAAAGTTTGAGTTCAAACTCTGCGTGATGCCAGAGATCATCATCTTGGTCTGTTCTGAGGTCAGCGTGCGTCCTTTGCTGTAGACGGTTGAACACTCTGTTCTCAAAGCCAGCAGATCGTCACGGAGCTTAGAGACCCTGAGGACCAAAGAGATCAAGGAGACTTTAGCGTTCAGAAACAGTGAAGGTGAACTATTTCTATTGCTCATTTTGAGAATGCCTCAGTGATTTTTTCTCTTTAATAATGAAGTTCAGTCAAAGACTGTCTGACCTCTGAACGAGCTGATCAGCCAAGTAGAATTTCCCATCCAGTAAAAGCTGAATATCCAGCACTTGCTGCCTCAGTAAATTCTCACACTCCAGAAGGTAACCAGCGATCTCTGCTTCATTCTGAAACTGGATTCCTGATTCCAACCGTTTCGCATCCTAGAGGATATATAAAAAAGATGTAAAAAAAAAAAAAAGACATTTGCCACTTCAAAACTTTAAAACTTTTTTTAGAATAATATATAAAAAATAATAATTTCTTAAGTATACTGTATCGTTTTTCCAGTAAAATATCTAAACATCCATTTATATATACTGTATATATGTATGTGTGTTTATGTATCTATGTATACATCCTTAAGTAATAATTATTTAACAAAATTAGATTTAAATTACTTTAATCAACTGGCCAACAACTGGCCTGTGTGTAAACCTCACTCAATTTTGTTTGTTAAAGCAAATGTGTGTGTGTGTGTGTGTGTGAGTGTACTGGTATATAGGGTTTATGAGGACACAAATGTGTATAATGACATGTGTACTACAACGTATATATATATATATATATATATGCACATTTTCTGAAAAGGTCTTTACATGGTATGACGTTTTACTTATCAAATAAATAACATTTCTGATAATTAAAATGAAATCTGATCATTACTGGAAATTAAGACAAAATATTGGTAAGGAACTCACCGACTGCAGAGCTGTCCGTGCTAACACTAATTTGTCCTCTCCGGCTACACAGTCTCGCTGAACTCTGTTTGCAATCTGCTGCAGCATTTCAAGTCTACGAAAACAAAAGACAGGTCCAATCAAGCATCAGGACACGTTTCGTGCAGAATTTTGCAGAGGAAACCACAACCTCCCTGAAGCATGTGTGGCTCCCTCACCTGGGTCCATACACAGAGCAGCTATTGAGATAAAGCGGTGTGCTGGACAGAGGCTCGAGTGCTCCGGAGAGCAGGTTTTCAGCCGAGCCCAGGCTGGTCAGAGTGCTGTCACTTACTGATGAGGTGCTACTGTAGTACACCAGGTTGCTGTTCATCATAACAGACTAGCGTTTACCACCCCCACATCAGCAGCAGAGAGCCCAGCGGCCATCTAGAGTCCCCGGACCCGCGCACACAGCCCTTCTGACCGCACCTGCTTCCAGCCGCTGCTATTTATAGGCTCGCAGAAAAGCCACCCCATCAGCCCCAGGTAAAACACTGAGCGTTGCTTTTCATGTGAGACAGATGATCCAGCACAGGTTCAGACAGTTAGGCTGAGAGACACACCACACAACACATTCCTCTCCCTACTTAACAGCCATTTCTCCATTTCACCGTTTCACAGCATTGACAGCAGTGCTGTTAGTATTTGTGACCCTGGTGCACAAAAGCAGTCTTAAGTCGCTGGGGTATATTTGTAGCAATAGCCAAAAATAC
>NW_015558654.1:477393-484914 GCF_001515605.1 Sinocyclocheilus anshuiensis
TATATGTGACCCTGGACTACAAAACCAGTCATAAGGGTCAATTTTTTGAAATTGAGATTTATACATCATCTGAAAGCTGAATAAATAAGCTTTCCATTGATGTATAAATCTCAATTTCAAAAAATTGACCCTTATGACTGGTTTTGTGGTCCAGGGTCACATATAATCACGTGTACATAAAACTGTTAATAAATATCAAAAGCATGAGTGATTTCCGTATATTTCCAGGTAATTTCCAACGCCATGTTTTCACCTAAACATTATGAGTAACACAACTGCGAACTGCATAGGTGTGACAGTCATTTCTGCGCAGGAAACAAAACTAATCTCTGCTGGCAATCTAACAAAAATATTATATATCAATCTAATATATTTGAAATGCATAGAAGGGTGATTTTAACCCTAAATAATTGCCTACATAAATTTTTACTAAGACACTGAAAGAGAAATGTGTGAACAAGCATCATCAAACAGAACTCGTGAACATAATGGTGCTAATTCATGAAACATAAACAGAACTAATTTCAGTGCAAATTGTACATACAAAACAGTCATTTCAATGCATTATTTGACAATTTACACAAGAATGGATTTATAAATGATTGACACAATAGTTGAGTCCAATGACTGATTTACAGAACACTTCCTCATCTCCAACTGATCAGATATCAGATATATATTGAGCAGATATCCCGCCACCAAACTCGCACCATTTGTTGAGCCCCATCGGTTGCTATATTGAATTGGTCGGGATGCTCAAACAAACAAAGCAGTGTTTTGACAGCAGCGCAGTGTTTACACTTTTCAGGAGAGCGGCATATAACAAGCTGCTCCACAGAGTAAGCCATCAATAGCATTCATGTTCATCTCAATGGCAGTTGCTTGGCTGGTGCAGGGCTGACCAGATTTCTTTTTTAAGCTAATTTCACTCTTTCAAGAACCCTCCATAAATAAGAACCTCTTTTAAGAACTCTGCACTGTTAAAACACCTACTAAACTAAAAAATACTATATACATATTGGTATTATAAATATTGCTTGAGAAAACACCATTTTATTTTATCAGAATATACAGCAAATTTTGCAACTGCCGTCAAAGGAGAAACTAAATATCTAGCAGCAGGAGCTAACTGGAACATGCTAACATGGCAACTTTGATTCCTTATATCCTTATATTTCTTATATAATGTGTCACTGTACATTTGGCTGAGATATGCAGAAGTACTTTAGCAGACATTTTTAAGTGAAAAACACTTTTAATCAAATCACTGCCATGGACGGTTTGAACTTCTTCTTTACTTTTTGCAACCGAACTTTAAAAACACCTCAAACACCATAATGCTCTCATGCTCTTCTATTTCTTAATGCCACAAGTGACAAGACAAGAAATGATTGTAAAACTAATATAAGGACTTTCTAAAGACTCGAGGAAACTTAACATCTAAATAAAAACATCATTAATCATTCAAAACCTAATTAATAATAGCAAAAATATTATAAATATCTCATATATCAGGGGTGCACAACTTGGAACTAAACTCTGCAGGGCTGCGACCCTCCAGGAATTGAGTTCTGCACCCCTGCCATATATAACCCATACAAAAAGAGCATATTAAAAAAATCACTTCGAAATCAGTGCAACACTACAAGAGTTGAGTTGACCGTTATAAATGAAGAAATAGTGCCTTTCTAAAAACATTCTAGTTCTAAAACCTCAACATGTAAAAATTTGTATTGCTGCTAGTTTGATATGATAACAAAAAATATTAAGAATGTAAATGTCAAAAATGTCAAGTGAATTCCTCACCCATATTCTTTCATTAAGAAATAGCGATGGAGAGATATATAGCGTGTGTAAATCATCTCATACCTGTCCACTTCAGGCCTCAGGCTCTTCTCTCTCTCCAGCATGGCCACGATCAGCTTGCCCCATTCCTTCTCCACGTCATTAGGATGGTACCCTTGAGGGAGCTGGATGCGACCGAACTCTATCCACACCTGCATCCCAACATACAGCAGAGTTTAAGACACCCCTACACGTGTCACGTACAGGTAAAAAAATATGAACGATCAAAAAAAGAAACGAAAGATACAAACCTCTAGCATTTTGTAGAGATGCTTGATTTTGGCCTTTTCATTTTCTTTCGGTGGTATTTCATTCTCTTTAAACTGTAGATACTGCGTATAAAGTGCCTGTAAAGTTCAAAAGGGTTAGTTCTGACAAAAAAAAAAAGAGATTTCTATCCATCAGACAGAGAAAAAGACAACATAGCCACTGGAGTTATGAGCGCAGAACACCTGCACTCTGTGCTTCTGCTCATAGAGAAAGATGGAGCTGCTCTTCAGGTCTTTAAAGAGGCTTTAATAGTTTTCTCGAGTGGGACGCTACATATTTGCCATGGAAATCCTCTGAGCCAGTACCGCTAATCTGCCTCAGGCTCCAATAGACTAAGCACTGCTTAAAGTTAGCGATTATCAGAGAGTCTCAGCAGCTGCTGATCGCTGAAAAAGCACATCTGTAAATGTCTGATATTTGACAAATCATTACTTAAGATATATCTGCCCTTTCATAAATCAGAATGTAAAACTGGTCCAGGAATAGTTCACCTCAAAACACCCCTCATGTCTCTCCTGCATGTGCACTAATTGTACAAGCTACTGTCTGGGCCATATTTCTTACTTCCAAATAATAAAAAAAGAACATCATGTTTTGCATAAATATATGGTCTGGTTTATGGATTTATTTTTTATGTTTAAAAAACTATTGACATTATTTACATAATTGCATGAAAAAAATCAACTAGCCATTCAGGAAACCCACCGAGTAATATGTACTTAAATTCTTAACAGCAATATGAAAGTGTGAGGCATCTCACCTTAAGTTCCACAGGATTGCTGGGGAAATTTCTGTCTGACATAACAGTCACATTGTGTTTGATCCACTGGCTGAGGTACTTCAACATGTTCTGGTATTCAACCCATTTAATGTCCACATCCTATTTCAGGAACATCAACTTTTGGTTAAGATCTATATATTTCACTTTAATTCTAAGAAAAATGTAAACGCAGGCATGATTCCAACAATATGGGATAAATTTATAGGACGTGTCACTTCTTGGCTTTCTTCATATCGTTCATATGTTCGTTTGTTCATTTATTCAAGAATTGCAAGCATGTTGTGTCAATGTGTCTTAAATGGAAACCAGCATACACGCTTCATACTCTTCCTCAAGCAGAATTATCCAATGTTCTGGGAATGATTCCAAAGAATCAACAGATTCCTTAGGAGCTTCTAAATCAATTAATTTCCTGCATAACAAGCCTCCAACTCTTCCAAGAAACACGGAATGCTTATGTAACGTGAAAATGTAGACACAACGTTTATTTGCATAGACCAAGCAAATTCTCCAGCCCACCCAGCTAAAACCTGACTACAGCATGCAGGTAGCTAATATCATCCTTGAGCTGTTTATGTAGTATCAGCCTGAGTATCCTCAGAGAAGAGTCACGGCTGAAATCAGAGTATTTTTGTGTTTCAGTCACAGACAGCGGAAAATAACTAGACATGCTTTACTAGAGCTCACATTTAACACAGAAGATCCCTTTAAGTGATTTGTATTTGCACTGTTTTCAGTGCAACACTTGTGAAAAATAAGTGTGCTTAATTACATATGCATTTGTTGTGTACTTGCAGATAATGTAATATTAATCTAGTAAAATGCCACCTGAGTGAACTTAAAGAGAGCACAATTTCAAGTCTTAAGTACAATTTCAGAAAGTGCACTTGTTTTTTGACCTCAAAATGTCAAATTGAGGTTTACTTTAAAGTACATTGATTTTTGTGTTAAAGTACACTTACCTTAATGTTTTGACTAACATGCTAAAGCACGTGTAAAGCACTTTTATTATTATTTTAATATTATAATTATAACAGTGTGTTATTCAACATTACATTTTAAATGTACTAAATTGTAACTTCATTACAAATGACAAATGTTTTTAAATACATGACACATTTCTACGGAGCCCCTAAAGGGACAAATTCGGGGTGGGAGGAAATTTTTTTTGTGTTCTCTCGCAAAACCAGTTGAGTTCAGACAAACACTTCCTGTTTACTTTACAGCTTGTAAGTTAGTGGTTCATACAGCTCGTACGTTCATAATGGAGTGGTTCATAGAGCTTTATTTTAAACTTGGACTCAAGTTCAAATACAGTCAGCTTTGCTTATAGTTTAAGGCACAGTTTTGGGACATTCTAAAACACTTAATGTGGCTTAATGTAGGCTACTATAACAGTGACACTGGAGGCCCAATTTGGTATTAGGCCTAATAAATACTATTAATGCTAATAACAATTGTAATATTAATGACCTTATTAATAGCATTACTATCAGTAAAGCAGATAGCCATAATGCAACGTTTCTCCCCCATTTAAAACCGTTAGGCTATAGAAAACTCTTAAGGGAGGCTAATGGACGAAGACGGTATAGGCTAAAACCAAAATATGGTAGGCCTACACAGTTTATTAATAAAATATAGCATATTATGCACAGGAAAGCTACAGATTATTTAAATTGACTGTGTAACATTTGATCTGTATTGGTGAATCTATGTTTTATTTTAATAGTGAACAGGCCATTTGCAATGAATATGTGCGCATGAGGCGCTGGCACGATCAAATCGCTGAAACATAAAATACTCCGTCACTTACAGTAGGGCATAATTCGAAACTGCAAAGTGTTAGCAGTTTGAAGATTCAATCATATAAAAGATTATTAGACATTAAGCGTTTTAGAATGTCCCAAAACCGTGCCTTGATAAGCATGAACTGACTATTTCGTCCAAGTTCAAAGCAAAACTCTATGAACCGCTCCATTGTGAACGTACAAGCTGTATGAACCACTACAATCTGTAAAGTAAACAGGAAGTGTTTGTCCGAACTCAACTGGTTTTGCGTGAGAACGCAAAAGTTTTGCGAGGGAACACAAAAGTTTTGCGAGGGAACGCAAATATCTTTGCGAGAGAACGCAAATGTTTTGCGAGGGAACGCAAAAAATCTGAAAAATATTTTTTCCTCCCACCCCAAATTTTTTCACTCAATCTGATTTTTTTCCACCACCATGTCCCTTTAGGGGCTCCGTACATTTCAGAATAAAGATGACATAGTATATTTTAGTTTATCAATATAGTTTTTATAGTATATAGTATAGTTTAGTTTTTTTGTTTACCATTGTCATGCTAGTCAGGTCATTTGGCAGTAATTATGAAAGTACATATAAAGTTGTACAGATGCATGGTTAAAAAAATAACTCTGAAGTTCAGCTAATTGCATTTAATATTAGTTTAAACTAAGTCTGAAAACATTACATTCAGTTTGCACTTCAGTATATTCTGTTAAAGTATTTTTTCCGTAACAATACTCTTTTTAAAACTATGCTAAAGTGTACTTCTTTTTCACAGAGTTAGTGATATTATAGCTATATGTGATTGTACTTACATTTGCACTGATGCCCTCCATACCCTCCGGTACTTTCGGGAAGACGTCGTATAACGTTGATACGTAAGTAATAACAGACTTCTCATCGGGAGATGACACGTCCACATCTGCTCGAATGGACAAACATTTGATTAGTTAGAATGCAAATGTATAAAACATTGAACAGTTTTGCAACAAATAATACTTCCTGTAACCTTTCCTCTAGGAAAAATCCACCACAGACAGTTAACAGTTTTATTAAGTGTTGAATTCACTGTTTAGTCTGCTGAGGATAGTGTTGGGCATTGAATACTATTCTTAGATCCCAGTGTTGTTTTACAAATGATCATGAAATACTGTGAAACTGCAGGGCGAAATATCTGACATTCAGACTGCAGCTCTGGTGACTCCCTATAAGGAGGAACCAGTTGCGCTGCACCAGAAAACAACACGTCAAAGCTGAATCAATGACGGCTCACTTCAGACATTTAGTAGAGTTGTGTTAACTAGCAGCTCATTCTCACTCTGAGACAACAATCACATCTCAAGAGTCTCGCACATTACCAAAAGAAACAAAGGCACTCTATGGTGTCATTTTTGTGAAATGGTTGGTGGCAACCTAATTGTTTTTAATGAGAAAAAGGTGGCATAATGATGATGAATTTGTTTTCTAATCACATTTGGAACAAAGTAGAGCAGAGGTGAAAAAAAGAAAGGGCGTCCAAAAGCAAAGAAGAGTATGGGCAGCTAAGGTCCCTGTTGAAAAAACTAGCATATGCTGGTTAGGTATGTTTTCAAGCATGGCTGCTGGTTTAAGCTGACCATCTTGAACCAGCACATGACAAGCTTAAACCAGCACATGACCAGCTAAGGACCATCTTAAACCAGCAGCCATGCTTCAAAACATACCTAACCAGCATATGCTGTTTTTTTCAACAGGGGTAGCCAATCAATGAATGCAGGATGAATGTTGGATGATGTTGCCACTTAAAAAAAATTAATTAATTAATTAATTCTAATTTTATTTAATCCATGCTTAAAAAATGTAATTAAATGTAAACAATAAATAACTGATAAATAGTTTTTAAATACAGTTTACACATGTGCAAGCAATAAACTTTGTTTTTGACAATATAATAATGCCTAATGGCTTAACATGGATGAGGACATTAGTTTGGCGCTGAAACTCACCCTCTGGGTCCAGCAGTCGGGCCACACCAAGCTGCTCGGCCACACAAAACGCTTGCTCTAGGTTGGATCTGCTACTTTGTGTTGATACTCTGCTCATATCGACCAGGTCGGGCCTGAATTAAGACAGAACCGTGACAATACAATCTTATTCCACAGTCTCTGCATGTCTGATATCTTTCAGTGTCAGATATGTTTTTATATTACACACCACGATCTTGCTTTAATCAAAAAGTATTTGAGTGATGGTGACAGACATTTTCATTTACTCAAACTGAGTCTGGAGTAACACTGGGTTTGTGTAAATCGCCAGAGGAAATCAATGTCAGGACTGAGTCAAAGACTTGTACGCACATAATCAAGGGACATCATTCACATAAAGAGCATGTAAGGAACAATTACATTTAGCATTGAGAAAATGAAATCTACTTTAGGACAGCTATCTTACCAGCCCCAAAAACAGGCTTTGTTTTCTTTAGGGAAAGATTCACTCATAAGGATCATTATTAACTCATTACTAAACCCCCGTCTGACAGGAATAGTCGCGTCTAGAAATATCTTTGCACAAAAAAGTAACTATTTAGAATCGAGGTCATCTGAAAACTGTCTGTTAGGAAAAACAACATTTCATCAAACTATAAAGAGCAGGTTATGACTATAATAGCACAACAGACCATTCTAAGAACAGCGATGAGAAATAAAGCTATATGTGTATGTACAGTAAAGCTCTGAAATATCGCTCGTAACTAGAGCCCGACCAATATATCGTTTTGCCGATATTATCGGAGGGTGGCGTTCGAGAGGGCTCCTCGAGCTGAAGGGATCCCCCGAATTTGGTGGAGATCCGCCGGCACTTTCG
>NW_015558654.1:485633-504586 GCF_001515605.1 Sinocyclocheilus anshuiensis
GGTTGACAAAGTCCTAGTTGAGAAACCTTTGGTTTTAAGCTCGACATGTGAGTATATTTGAATATTGTCTAACTTCTTTATTTAGAATGTGGGAGGAATGTTTATGTTTGGTTTTTGGTATTTTCTATTTTTCAGAAGGACTTTTTCCCTTTTCATATCATTTCACTTCCAAATCTGTGGTTGGATACATAACTAATTGTAACGGTGTTCATTCGAATACTGTTTGGAGTGGATATGCCTTTGTGTTTGATTCCTTTGTGGAGGCTCTTTCATATGCTAGTCGGAGTTGTCCACGCTAAAGCAGATCAACATATTTCAACGCACTCAATGTTTTTCTGAGGAAAGAATAACTCATTTTTGCCACGGAATGGATCATCATGTCTCAGATAAGAACTAAAAGACTATTTCTTTGGTGTAAAATCAAGGACCAGGTCTTGATTTTGTTTATTAGTTTCTTTATTATGTATAGATTATAATTAGTTTTCACTTGAACCCATTTAGCATTGGGGGAATAAAACACAACAACAACAAAAAAAGAAAGACTGTTTGCTGAAGTTCATAAATTGCTTTATTTGATCTTAGTGATGAACCCTCATTTGTGGCTAATCTAAAAATAAAAGAAAGATAAGTTACAGTTGAATAAACTTCAACTTTACTGTTCAGTGCACTGATGTCAGACTCATTTTGGATAGTAAAGTTTATTGTTAAATTGTTAAATGCCCTTACATATTTCTGTCTCCATTATAAGTGTTTGATCACCACATTTGAGTGATCATTGCAAAAAATGTGTTTATGTATATATATTCTGTTTATGTATTCTATATATAGTACCAGTCAAATGTTTGGACACACGAATGGGAAAGTGTCCAAACTTTTGACTGGTACTGTACTATAATATACACAAAGAATATCGGCCGATATATCGGTATCTGCCTTTTTTACTCCCTAATATCGGTATCGGCCCCAAAAAACCCATATCGTTCGGGCTCTATTTGTAACTTCCATGATGTAACAATTTATTTCAGAGTGAAACAGGATTTTAAAGAAATTAGGGAAAGACTTAGTTTTCTCCATCTGTAATTGACTGGATGGTGAAAAGTACCTATTGACATTTGTCACTGCATGTACTTTCTCAAATCAGATATACAGTTATAGCTATAACACTCACTTGCACCTTTATTTCTTTAACATTTTGTGAACAGTAAAACCGCAAGCATTTACACTGGTCCAGTTGCGTCTGGAATCTCCTGAAGGCGTTTGAGATGCACCGGATTGCAATCTGTCTTTCTGCGATCTGATAGCTATCCGATCAGTGAAAATGCATGAAGTGGCCCTACGTGAAGTGTAAGTAGGCCCTATATGACAGGTGATTAAAGGGGAGGGCTAGAAATTCAAAACATAAAATGAAGTTTTTACATTTTCTATGAAAGATTTGTATTTCCTTGAAATAGCGTGAACTGATGAACCGTGAACAGTAAGACAAGGAATGTTGTCAATTTTGACATAATGTTGTCTTTACTGGCTGTGAAGACAGTAGACAGCAAGACAACTCACTAAGTTTTTACACAGAGCCTACAAAAAAAAAAACTCCTGAAAATTCAGTCACTACTTACATGCCCTTTAACACACGAAACCATGATAAAAACATGCATGCATTTGGACGTGGATATTTTTTTTAGAAATGGACATTGCGGAGTTGTTACCTGTACTTATGTATTATAGCATTGAACAGTCGTCCATCCCTCCACGAGGTAGTGAAGTTGTCACAGCGGACGCCTACATAGCCTTCGGTCATCTGCTGGGACCACAGCAGAAGTCTCTCCTTGGCTGTCATGTCCTCGGACTCTCCTGTCACGTGGATGTCCGAGATCTGCAGGCAGGAAAGAAGACATGTTTTTGTTAAGAACATCTGTTATAACATACAGTAGCTAAGAGTCTTCTTTTCAAACCTTGTCTTTTTTAAAACTGTGTAAAGAAATGGTCATTTTGTAACACAAATTTTAAATTGATTTAAAAATAAATGTTATGTAGCAGAATCACACCTTTTCTTGAAATTAGAGAATTGCACCTTTTTTTTTAATTAATGTAGTTTTTGTCAATTTTGTAAATTCAAACCTGTTCTGTAAATAATCTGACAAACGCTTCAAGAGCTTAGAATTAAAAATTAATAAAAATACATACATCATGTACATACAGAAAATGCATTAACTGTTTATATTAATCATTTCACCTCTATGTAAATACATGTGAAGATTGCAAGAATGTCATTTAAAAAAGAGATAATCACAGCAGTAATATAAAGACTTTCTGCTCCCCAGTATAGCAGGTAGCAGATATATATTTGCATCCTGTGTAGTAACAAATGCTGACTATAGTATAATAACATTGTGTATAAATATTATATGCTATAGTATTTATAATACTGCACATTTTGGATGTCTTCCTTATCTGCCACACCCACTGCAGGTCAAAAAGACTATTTAAGTGCAAGTATTTACACCTGGGTGCCAATAGCCCCTCCATAATAAAAATGTGATCACTTGTGGGCAAGCACTGCACAAAAATGCTCTATACTATGCAATGCATTTTCCCCACACATAGATACTGTTA
The DNA here is from genome assembly GCF_001515605.1 of Sinocyclocheilus anshuiensis. Classification (NCBI taxonomy): domain Eukaryota; kingdom Metazoa; phylum Chordata; class Actinopteri; order Cypriniformes; family Cyprinidae; genus Sinocyclocheilus; species Sinocyclocheilus anshuiensis. The sequence goes on from NW_015558654.1 coordinate 488,244, forward strand.
AATTACAGCCAAAGGAATCAGTGTCTGACTTCCTAATCTAATATTGGCAAATATCTGTATTTTGGCCTTTTCCAAATGTCTGTTTTCTGCTGTTTCAGCATTGAAGCTCAGCTGGTGCACATAGAAAGGCTGATTCATGTGACATTTGATCAGTGATTTACCAGCACAGGTTGCTTGCTCTGTTTCTTCATTTAGAGCTATTTATAGTAGCCTCCATGTATGCAATAAACCATATTAAATGTATTTTGAATATAGCAGTGAAATATGGTGATGGTGACTAATGAATAGTGACCGATAACACACACACACACACACACACACACACACACACACGTGTCCACTGACCATTAGAGATCTCACATGACTTCACACTGCTAAAAAGGATTTGCAGCTCTAAAATCAAATGCCTGGAGCAAAAGATAAGCCAGCACCTACTGATTTATACCACCACATATTAAAATCAACAGCTTAATAATCATTCACAGCTTGCTAAGTGTACAATAGATGTACGTGCTGACATTCAAGCCAACTCAAAAGAGTCTGCCGGCCGATGTAATTATAGCTTGTCAGAAGGCAGCAGAGCACATGGTGTGTAGACTGTGAGTGTGGAAAGACTGAGCTATGAAACCAAAAACCAAACACACCAAAACATGTCAGCCCTGACTAACCGCTGCCATGACTCTCAAGATGAATGACAACATTACGGAAACTCTTGGAGTTTCTAGATGCTGATGGGTCAATATAGCTAAAATAAAGAATACAGTCACAGCTATGACACAAAGTACCTGTTACTAGTAGAAGGCAACATAGAAGTCAACTATGACCCTTAGTATCTTCTAGTGGAAAGACCGACTAAATTAATTTGCATGTGTCTCAAACAGTAGAGAGTAGGGTTGTGCCGATGGATGATAGTATTGTGTATCGACAATAGTCAGAGATGTTGCCTGTGGCTGATGCCACTGAGAATAGCAAGACGATTATTGTTATTATTATTATCAGGCTAGTAATACTATCTAATTAATAATTAGGGCATATTTGGTCTATCATATTTCTTTTTCCGCGTTTTTACAGTGTTGCGCATTATAACCCATCACACACGATTCCAATGAGTTTATGAACACAATGGCCAATCAGATGCGTTCAGATGAGTCATAGCTGAAACACCTGAGTTTAGTTGTTCATTGCACACTTGCTGACTGAATTTAGCTCTCTCATCATAACAAAGTGCAGATGTACATGCGATGTATAATATTTATGAATCATAGTACAGTGTGGATAGCTTGACTGATTATAACAGGAGTGTTTTTAAAGTGCGTAAACTCACACTAGACTGAAGTCTATGTGATGAAGTGATATTTTTTGGCAATGTAAATGTTCTTTGCTCATTTTCTGTAGCTGCTGTCTGAATAACTGAGGAAATGTAAGCATTATAATTAGTAACTTACAATATTTCTATTAAATTGTTATCATGTTAAATACAAATTCAGTCATATTAAAAAAAACATTCGGCTGCTTTTAGCCTTATGCTGGAGTTGGTTCACTTTCCGGCAATGAAACTAAGCAAGTAAATAATTAAATAAATTAGCACGATAATATCATGTATCGCGATCTCACAGGATGACGATAGGACGATATGAAAATTGAGCATATCGCCCAACACTAGTAGAGAGCATGGCACTAATAGTGTCACGGGCCCTGATTCCCACGGAATGCAAGAACTGATTAAATGCATGCAGTCACTTGGGATAAAAGAGTCTACCAAATGCATAAAAGTAAAATTAATTATAGTTGGCCTAAATATTTCTATTACGTAGTAACTATTTTATAAAAACAACAAGGCAATCAAGGCTGTTGTATAGATATATTCACATAATGTCAGAATTAATATTCAGTCCTTGTAGAACTCAAAATAACAACTTGTAAACTCTGACTTTTCGGAGAGCCCTGACTTGCACAGCCTGACCACTACAAAGTCGCGGGTTGTCATCTAGCAATTATGGCAATTACAACATGGAGTAAACCCAGCATGTATCATGAGTAAAGGGTGTATGATGTTTAGCAGACATTATTTCTTAAGTAATGTCACACAAATTGTAGCGTTGCACCATAAATGGCATCTCACATGATGACAGATGCTGCTATTACCTCCTGGTGTTCAGTAGAAGCATGTTTAAGATCTTGTTGGACTGTATCCAAAGTAGCCTGGGAAACTAAACCTCCCGAGCAAGTGTGGGCCCTCCTCTGCTTCCTGTGCGCTTGAGTGTCCCATATAATTTTGGAGAAGCCTTCCATGTTTTCTAACTGATGATCCATACTGCTCCTCGAGGAGCTTTGTCCTCTCAGTGTCTGGAGCATATGTTCCACCGCTCCAAAACTCACCACCCTCCTCAACTGCCTCCGCAAGAGTTTCTTTTCCAAGAGCCTGTCCTTTGAGGCGATGCTTCTGGAGCTCTTGGTGACCCCATGTAAATTATGCTCCACAGTGGGCCTGCTTTTGTCCTTATCCATCTGATGAACACCTAGTCTTCTGCCGGTTTTACCTCGGGGAACTGGGACTTCTCCAACATAGACCCCATGGCTGATACTGGGCTGCCTGGGCCTTGGAATCCCATCTTGCTCCAAGTTCAACGTACCAACCTGACTGAAGGAATTACTACCAGATGTGACATCCTCCAGGTCATCACTCCTACAGCCCTCGACTCCATGGCTTCTCAAAGAGTCAGTAGCACTGAACTCTGCAGATCTCCTCTTCTTCCTCCTATGAAAGTATCGGCGTCCACTGAGCTCCTTTGGTGCAGGGCTGATTGGGGCTTTCGTGGGATCAACATAACACTCCTCTTTAGAGCCCCGCACACATCCACACATATTACCCATGGCGCTTGCTCATACTAACAAGGCTGCCCATCAAGAAAGTTTCACTTTTTCCTGTCAGCTGTAAACAAGTTCAGCAAGTTCAAGAGTTTCTTATCCCAGGAAATAACAGCCATCTTTTCCCCTGCAAGTGTTTCGGTGATGTCAGACGAATAGTCCCAATATCCAAAGGGGAGCAGATGATATGAATCCCCCTGAGACTCCAAACAAACTTCTGCTTCCTGTATTGCACCGGCCTCGCTTCACAGCCCGGCCCTTTCTTCTCACGCTGCCAACACACTGAAATCTGTGACCTGTGAAACGGCACCCTTTGCCCTGATCTTCCAGAACAAACACTATAGAGATCGAGGCGCCCGGCAAGCAACAGAAACGAACACTGCTGTCACAGCTGAGGAAACGTCACAGTCCTCATGTGATGTGTAAACACAGCCACCCCCGGAGCCCTGCTGGTGTTGAGTTTCCCCAGGCTGACTCCGGATCTATGTCCTTAGCGGTCTGAGGCTGGAGAGAGAGAGAGAGAGAGAGAGAGGGAAAAGGGAGGGGAGCAGGAAAGACTCTCATCCGTTCCCTGATGGTAACTGTGTGCCGTGTGTGAGAGCTCTGCTCAGCAAGTTGAGCCATTCGATTAGGACGTACCAGGCTGAGAGAGAGTCATGACCTGTCATGTGGCCTTTAAAAATAGCAGGACAACGTGGCTGGCTCTGCGGCATGGCAAACTGTGCTGCGCCAGATGACAAAGCTCTCTGTTTGCTCTTTAATATGGCTCGAAACAAGAGCAAATCTTCCAAAAGGATCACGTCCAGCATGTAAAACAAACAAACATAACCAGTGGTCATAGATATGGAAGATAATAACTATTATTGGCTACATAAACTCATTTGGAGCCATAGTTGTAAAATATAATTAGCTTATACAGCAAGTTATTGTCCAAACATTCATTTAAAGTTAATTAATAGTGTTTGCAAAGGCAACAATTACTAATTAGGCTAATTTGTTTTAGGGATCTCACACAAGGGGCCAGACGTACTAACAGCTCGTTCCAGTGCAAACCATCTTTTGGCATTAAAAACTACTATCAGGGTTTACTGACGACACACTTGAAGACATGAAAAGGCGTGGACTGTTATTTCTGCTGCATATGCATTTGTAGGTGTTTCCCTTTCAGATGCAAAAATGAATGGGAGGAGAGTATTTCAATGAATCATGCAAAGGTTTGCAGTAGTCAGTTTACTGGTATTTGCACCATCATTTACCACCCCAAAAAAAGAATGTCTTAAGCCATTTTGCATCTATGTTGTTAGCAGTTTACCCACACATTATCATCGGTTCTGCTTGTGTGCGACCTTGCACTAATTTGTGCTGCTCTTGGTAGATTGCATCTTTAAGGAAATGCTCTGTCTGTGTCTGTGTTCTTTAATGTGCTCATTGTCAGTAGATCAACTGCAGAACTTTCCACTCCCATCTGTGCTTTTATGAGATTGTGCTCTCTCACTAATTTGACCTGTTTCGTAAATCTGGCCCAATATGTGCTAATCTTACCACTATAATATCACAGAGACTTCAGCATGGATCCCTTAGAAGCTATCTAGAAAATTCTAGAAACCACACAGGAAAATACCAAGACTGCTTAAATCTTATCAATAGGGAAACAGGAAAACAGGGCACAAATGCATTTTAGGCAGCACACACATCTGTGTGGCAAGCCATTAAGCTGTATGCTGTATAAGTGCTTACTTTAAAGTACTTTTCCCATTAACTTTCATTTGCATTTTATCAAAGTATGTTGATATCCGCACAGTTCTGCATGTGCAGTGGTTAAAACAATGCTGCGTTCGTTCAGTGTGCCCAGACCCACTGACAGTAAGAAGTGCTTCCAACAAAGCAAATGACAAAAAAAAAAGGCATCTGAGCATGCAAGTATCACATCTGCTGTGGGTTGGATCTTGTTTTGGCATAAGCTGTCACTTTCCCTTTATGGCTGCAGACTCTTCTCAAATTCTTTTCAGGTTGTTCGTTTTGACAGTGGGTGATTCCCCAGAAGTCAGCGAGGGCTGCTGTTTAAAACTGAGCTAGTTAAACGGCAACTAGCTGACTAGTTCAAATTCAATGCAACAACACTATTTATTGTATTCCCATGCTACTGCACAACCACTCCTCAGCATACACATACGACATGCTAGCCAGGCCTTCTTCTGTGTGGACATGTTGTGTGGAAACACAAACAAATGAACACTTCCCATAACACCCGATGTACTTGCTACATCGTTAGAAGAATGGCATCTATGCTAATATCAGTCTGTTTCTTTCTTATTCCGAGGTCACCGTAGCCACCAGATCCAGTCTGTATCCAGATCAGATGGTCACTGCAGTCACCCGGATCCAGTACGTATCCAGTCCAGATGGTGGATCAGCACCTAGAGATGACCTCTACAGCCCTGAATGTCAGCGGAGATCAGGACAACCAGATGAGCCCCATAGACCGATCCCCAGTGAAGACCTTGTCTTCTAGACGGCCACGGGACAAGACCACAGGAACCAGTTGAGTCCTCTGCACAATCTGACTTTGCTGCAGTCTGGAATTGAACTGCTGGTTTCGTCTGGTCAGAGGAGAACTGGCCCCCCGACTGAGCCTGGTTTCTCCCAAGGTTTTTTCTCCATTCTGTCACCGTTGGAGTTTCGGTTTCTTGCCGCTGTCGCCTCTGGCTTGCTTAGTTGGGGACACTTCATTTCCAGCGATATCATCGACTTGATTGCACAGACACTATTTAAACTGAACTGAGCTGGATGATGACATCACTGAACTCAGTGATGAACTGAGTTTAACTGAAAAATGAGTGTTTACTATTGTCACTTTGCATTATTGATACACTATTTTCCTATTTAATACTGTAAAGCTGCTTTGACACAATCTGTATTGTTAAAAGCGCTATATAAATAAAGGTGACTTGACTTGACTTTGCCTGGAATTTCCCACCAAATCTGACCCGACAATACTATATACAATATTAAATCAATATTTCAGGCTTTTTATTACATTTTTTTTATACTAGCTCAGCAACACAATTTTGTTCATTTTTGCCCCCAAAAAAATATTCCGTAGTGCACTTTTTTAAAAACGTTAAATAAAAAAAGAAGAGATCAAACATTACATTGTTGCATATTATTGCTGGAGGCGATGTTAATACACCCTTAACACACCCCTCAACTTCAAAGCATGCTTATAAAGCAAAAAAGACAAGCAAACTACTAAAACAACATAATGGCTAATGCCAGCTTGATTCAGAGTCAAATGTCTTTGATCACATGTTCAAACAGACAGTATTCAGATGGCAGCTGTGGATATTGTATTAATGAATAAATGCATTCTCCAAAATCTTTGATTACATTAGTCGTTGACTAAAGAGATGCAAACAATAGATGTAATTTTACAGCGAAATGCGATACTTTATTTGTTGGAAACAGATTGAAAACTGGATACTTCCAAAGAAGAGACTGGAGGGCTAAAAATATATGAACACGGTTCAAAAATCATCCCCGTGAGACTAATGTCTAGGCAGAGCAATCAAAAACAACTCTATGTGCCCTCTAACTGTGGATCATGAGGGAACAGGCCCACTAGCACCGCATGCCCAACGGCTCGCGTGAGAGTGACAGTGGCAGGTGCTCCTGCACGGCCCCACGCTACCTGTCAGCAAGTTTTATGAAGCCAAGCATTATTTAACACATTCTTCGGCTGTGCCTCAGATATCGTTTTTTAAGTTGTTTTGTAAGCCTTCAGCCCATTGTGGGCCATCAGGGAGGCTGGGTCAGCGTGGTTTGCGAGATCGAGGTGCGGTGAAGTTGAATTCATAGAGAAGTGAATCAGGAAGAGCTGTGACGGTCTGGACTCAGGTTGACTTCTGCAACAGGCTACTGCTAAAACGTTTCAATCATAACATCACCTCAAACCAAACAAGCAGCCGAGCCAAGGATATTAATATCCTACTGCAGTGCAGTGTGTCCGAAATCAGTAGAACTCTCCAAGGGAATACTTGAACTGGATGCATTTTACACATTTGAAGTTAAGAAAATGTGATATTAAAAAGCTGTGAGATATAATGGGCAAAGACCTCAATCTGATGCATGTGTGCAGACTCTCAATTACAAAGCAGCGCAGACGGAAAGCAGGAACGTAGGACTGCACTCCTCTCCACCTCAGTCATACTGTATATTTGATGCTCAGACCTGCAAATGCGCAGCTGCAGCAGAATCAGTGTGTGACAGAAATACTGCAGGAAAACTGCCAGAATTTTTTTTAAAAGCCTGTCGCAAACTTAAAATGCGAAAAAAAAAAATTTTCATCTTTTGCTCCGGATGATTCGTCTAGCATCAGCACTTTTTTTTTTTTTTTTTTTGCAATAAAAGCTCTTTCATTGTGAAAAGTGTGGATTTTTTCCCCCCATTATTAGGAAGCATACAAAATCTGAATAATTGAGTAAAACCTACAAGACAGATCTTGTGTGTGTAATAACACAAATATTTTCCATGTTTAGCTACTACATGTTGATGCTAAAATAATGACCTTAATAAATCAATCTCACAATGTAGTTAGATTCTGGCACATCACAGAGTTTCATTAAAAAAGGGAAATGTTCCTGCATGAAGGCACATTACAGAAAATGAATAAACACTGAAGCGGGGGTGAGTATGTGAGTGAACATGCTCTGCAGACTGACAGATACAGCTCACCACACTCCACCTACAACTAAACAATCCTCATACTAGAACAGGAAAATGAAGACAAACTCTGGATGCTGGCTTGAGGAAGCCTTGAAACCTGAAGTTTATTTATGGACTATTCATAGTTTTATTTATGGACTATATTAGTTATATTAGAGTTATATTTATAGTTTTAACACTATGTGGTTTTAATTGACGATTGATAAGGTGTTTTGGCTCGTTTGTAAGGCATTATTAGCAATAGATACTGTATTGTCTCGAGCTCTTTTCAATAAATATCTGCACACCCTTGAGCTAATGAGGGTTTGCACATACATGTATGACCTCTTGTGGTCAGAGAATGAACTGCAGTATTGACATATGACCACTGTTGCACATTGTGAGGAATAAGCAGTTGGAAATAGCTACATCAAGCATCAAAGCCAATAATAAATAAACAATAAAAATATGCTATGAGACTTGATTGGCTCACCTGAAAGTGCAGAATTATGGTCCATATTAATCCCAAAGTCAGTTTTGGGTTTCCGTCCGTTATGTCGTCATTCCTGATGTTCACCAGCTTCACCTGAGAACACAAGCGTTACACAGTTATGATGAGTGAGATGATAACACAATCATACAGCGCTCTGCAATGTTTCCATAAAGACATTCAAAATTACTGCTTATATAATGACATTTTTTAGCTTTAATTATGTATTTCTTTTATATTGTTCTATGTATATACACAAAGAATCATACAAAACCATATGTAATGAAATTTAGATAACGTCTCCAATGCCAAAACACATTAATATTACAACAAGCAAGGGTATTGTTTTGGTTTCAATTACATGGCTATTTACATCTGATTCAGTTACTTCATTCATTCATTCTAATTCATTTGTAAATGAGATGAGAAATAAGTATTTGAAGGCAGATAATACAGCACATGCAAGAGTGTATTTATACTTTACACTTAATATGCTATGTTTTAATATTGTTCATACACACACATATATACAGGTGCATCTCAATAAATTAGAATGTCGTGGAAGAGTTCATTTATTTCAGTAATTCAACTCAAATTGTGAAACTCGTGTATTAAATAAATTCAATGCACACAGACCGACATTCTAATTTATTGAGATGCACCTGTATAAACAACATTGTGAAGAACACTGCACAAATAAACTAGAACTGAACTGAATAAAAATACTTTACATAAAAGTGCATGATGGCAAAAAGTCATTTATAAGGCTGCTATTAGAAATGCATTTGTTTTCCAAAGCTAATCTATGCAGCTATCTACTTCTAGCCTATAAACAATTCTAATAACAGACACTGTGCTGCTTACAGCAGTGATGTATCATTGTCAGCGTCTCACCACAAGAGGGCACTAGAGGACAGGATGCTTATTTAGGGCATGGAGACTAAATGCTTACCTAAGAAATGAACAGCTCCATTTATATTTTCTGATTGAAACAGCCATGTTTGAAGCTGCTGTGACCTTTCTATAACAATGTGTCAAGTTTATACGCTGCTTGGCAATGCTACACAGACTGCAGGCATGTTAACTATGATCTGGTGAATTGCTGATTCCAATTTTAATTATTAATAATTGCAATCTTTTTTGAACACTGGTGTCTGTAATCGTATCGAGTTTGCCATTATTTTGAGTCATACAAAAGATCAGCTCCTTACCATGATAAAATCACTGTTACACACAGACTGGCTTATTATGTAAATATTTATAGATTTTAATGCTAATAATCAAAATAATAATAAACAAAGCATGTGGGTTATGTGAAGTTTATCATAATTCATCTTCAGTGATGACTATTTCTCAGCTTGCCAACAAACTGAAACCATGTTTATTCTTGGATAAGGCATTTAAACTCATAGTCTATTTAAGCAAGTACAAATGAGAGGTCATGCATTGGGTCATTTGTGAATTCAGAGGTCAACGTTTGCTTCCTCATGTGTCACATATCATCTTAAGCAGAACTGCTTGCATTTGTCTTTTTACAGATAGACAGATCCCCCCCCCCCCCATTGAAATGAATGGTTAACTATAGTACCCAGGATTAACCAAATAAACCCTGCCTTCAACATACCAGATGCACTGTATCAATTTTCGTTGGTCGAGAAAAATAACATTGTTTCTGGCCATTTTGTACATGGAATACAAGTTATCCTATATTCACTTCCTTAAAAGTTCACTAGAAGTGTGCAATGCATCGTTTATCAAAAAATACTACAATATTATAACTCAAATAATATTCAAACAGCAAGATCAAACAATATTAGATCCCTAAGGAATCTTTGGTCTATGTCACAGCAGAGCACAACATGAGTGGAATTTACAATCATTTAGTTGAAACAAATGACATTTGAGCTGATCTCTATGAGAACTAGTCAGTATTGTTTAGAATTGCAAATGTAACTTACAGTAGCATTACCGTGTTTAGTCACCATGCAAACCACACAATTGTGAGGTTTCTACCGAGGGGGCCCCTCAAGGGACTGCTTGCTTAGGGCCCCAAAACTCTAAACACGCCCCTGACTGCAAATGATTTTGATATTAAAATGTTCTACCTGCATTCTGTATTTCTGTAATAAGTGCTATTTTTCTTCAGTTGTACTTCTTTTCTTCACAAGAGTTGATTTAGAAATCACACAGAACAGAAACTGATGTAATGTCAAATGTTTTGAGATTTAAATGCTCATATGTGACCCTGGAGCACAAAAGTCTTAGTCTTAAGTCGCTGGGGTATATTTGTAGCAATAGCCAACAATACGCTGTATGGGTCAAAATTATAGATTTTTCTTTTATGCCAAAAATCATTAGGATATTAAGTAAAGATCATGTTCCATGAAGATATTTTGTAAATTTCCTACTGTAAATATATCAAAACTTCGTTTTTGATTAGTAATATGCATTGCTAAGAACTTCATTTGGACAACTTTAAGGCGATTTTCTCAATATTTAGATTTTTTTGCTCCCTCAGATTCCAGATTTTCAAATAGTTGTATCTCGGCCAATTATTGTCATATCCTAACAAACCATACATCAATGGAAAGCTTATTTATTCAACTTTCATATGATGTATACATCTCAATTTCGAAAAATTGACCTTTATGACTGGTTTTGTGGTCACAGTTTAAAAACTGGAATAGGAGCATAAAAAAATAAAATCACTCTGTCTTTGTTGATTGTTTTTCTCACTGGTCTTACCTGCCGTCTTTTTAAGTAGTCCAGTGCAATCTGTACATTCTGGAGTCTGTGGAAGCGCATGCGGCCCTTCTCCCGCGGCTGTGAGGAGAGGAGAGAGAGAAGACATCAGCGCATGCGTCATCAGGCACCAGACACTCACCGTACCATCAGCAGAGGAGGAGAAACTCACTGCGCTCATGCCTGGAGATCTCAACTACTGCACATCAATGCCTAGCTAGCCTGACTGAAGTACATCAGGTTTCTTGCTAACTTCCCACAGGTTAACCCTATATCATATGATGCCTTGAAGGAACACAAGCCAAACGCAAGGTCAAAGATATGGAGTGGGCCGAGACGGGCAGCAGTGAAACGGGAATAAAGCAGATGGAAAGATCTGTAAATCTCCACTGTCCAGCTCGGATGGAGTTTATGGATGAACTTTTTCTCAAAGGTGCCTGTCAAACTTGATGTACAGTACAGTGTGTGCAGACTTAAAGAGAAATGAGAACGATTGAGCAGATGATGGATGGCTTGTGAAGAATCGTGTCGCCCTTTAAAGCTGGAAGTAAAGGACTGACGTGAGTTCCATGTGTTTTGTTCACAGAATAGTAAAAATGACCAAATGTTCTATCAATCAAAAACAAAAGAGGTTTCTATTACACGAAATAGCACTTTTCATGAAAGACAAGTATGTGTCAACTTGTCAATTCATGGCGGACATTAAAAGACCCCATGAAATGCTTCCGAAGGATACAGCAAAAACGTATTAATATAAATAAAAAGTCATCATACAAAACACAAGTAAACAGTCAGCAATAAAAAAAGAACAAAATAAAAAAATTACAAGCAATAGAGCGCTGCAGTGATGACTGATGGCTTTTAGATTGCAGAAAAATTTTTATGATTCTTACAGGTTTTGTTCATCATGATAATCTTCACAAATTAACACAACTAGAACTAACACTAAAAGCTGTACACAAACTACACCACAGTCACATGACTTCAGTGTTAAGCATTCAACCATTAGGCTGCCAACAACTCTTTCAGTCTTTATTTAAAAAGATAAAAAATCAATGAAATTATGATTTAGAATAGTTTGCAAGAGAAACAAACTCTGTAGTCACATTTAGCCACTTGTTAGCAACCACATTTTTCAAGACAAATAAAATCATTAACAAATCGCAACGGGGTTTTACTGATGTGTTTTATGTAGAATAAATCATTTCAAACATTTACCCAAAACTCATTCAAAAATAAAGCCCTTTAACTTCAGGCCAATGGAACCAGAGGTGCTTAAATGCTCATTTGTTTCCAGGTTTTGGCCTATAAGAATGTCATCCATTCAGCACACTATAGGACAGATAAATAACACAAAATATATAACACATCTCTTCCATCTTTATTTGACCCTCTAACTCTAGTGCTCTCTATTCTAATTCTATTCTTTAAAAAAAACTTGTCCCTTTTAGACTTGCACTCTTTTCATTTACTAACTAACACTAAACTAACACTAGCTTCTCTATTCTTTTTGTATTCTATCTATCTATCTGTTTTCTTTTTATTTATTATACAATTACCAAAAGCTAAAAAAGGCCTCTAACACTAGCTTGCTCTATTATTTTTCTATTCTATCTGTTTTCTTTTTATTTCTTATATAATAAAAAAAAACTTGCTATGTGTACTACGTTAAGCTAACTGAGGCTTGTCATAGCACTTGTGTATCATTGCTCTTTTGTTGGTTTTGATTGCTTCTATTGTCCTCATTTGTAAGTGGCTTTGGATAAAAGCGTCTGCTAAATGACTAAATGTAAATGTAAATAAATACTGTACAATACAACAAAGACACAAACAGAATAAACAATGCTTTATGTTCAAGCGAACTAACAAGTTCTGGACAATGTTTGGCTCCAGTGGATCACTAACTTCAGTTTTGAGAGCTCCCGCCGCTCTGGATTGGATTTTGCGTACAAACAGCCGCCTGTCAGACACGGGTTAATGAGCTTTGAATATCTTTTTAATATCAAGCACGTCCTGCAGTTTAGCAATGCTAGACTGCATTTTATGACAATCAGGTTAACTGCTGTATGAACACCTTATAAAAATTCAAACGGTTTAAAATTTTGTACCTATTTTTTATTTTTATCGGTATACCGCCCATTTTTTCAGTGTATTATTTATTATTGCCATTCCTTTTCTCTCTAAGGATTTAAAAATTGTTCAATAACGAGTTAACATCACACTGACATTATCATTGCTTAATTACTATATATCAGCCATATATGCACATATTATCACTTGAAACAATAGCCTATTTTGAATTTTGTTTAGTTGCGGAAAAAAAAAAGTATATGCTGATGAGCCAGAGATGTTATCATCAATTTTATGCCTTAAACCTAACAGACTAAAAATGAAGTAAAATCCACAAAACTTTGATTTCATGGGGTCTTTAGCACACTCTTGAAGCAAAAGGAACTTGAATCAGGCCTTTCATTCACAGCTCAAGCTTCTGTGTCTTGAGAAATGACCAAGCTGGCATTCTAGAGCACTCCACAGCAACCCCAGAAGGCAATATTCAGCGATGAGGCAGATGCTGTTTACCCATCCCTGTGACCTCAACCTCACTGTCTGCAGAAAGTCCCAGAAGCCTACAGTCCACTGAGGAGAAGCCAGGCTTCTCTGGGTTTGGCACTCCAGTTAATACACACAGCAGCACACTCTACATTAGTCCTGTTATGAGGGGGCAGGAGGACACGTGTCCACACATACCCCCTTATCATCATCATCATCATCGTGGTCACGTCCATGCCGCTCAACCCTGCATGCGTCAGCCGCACTCACCAACCGCAACGTCTTCAGAAAATCACGCTCCCTTGGCTTACCGGCGGGAACGTGAGCACGAGAGAGAGACACAGACACAGAGACAGGAGGACACATGAGAGATGGACAGAAGAAGAACATGAGAAAGACAGGGGACAAGGAGGAAAAGAAACAGGGTGTCACCAAAACAAAGGGGGCACTCCTCTCTGATCTGTGCATTTCCCAAAAACAACTATGGTTGCAAGTTCCATCGTCACCAATAGAGTTCAATGGAACTAACGACCATAGTTAGCTGACGATGCTTTTGGGAAACGCACCCCAGATCAGTGCATTCAGCAGCCAAGCTAAAGAGCTCACATCACGGAAATGAGCGGATATATCAGTGACAGCTCCTGGAGGAATCCTCAGTCAAATCAACCTCAGTCACTCAGAGCTGTAAGCTGTTGCAAAAAACATCATCATTTAGAAGTAATAGGCTATTTTCTGTCCTGTTTTTAACCACCTCATCAGAACGCTCTGTTTGAATAGGCGTGGAGGATTGTAGACTCGGAGGTAAACGCCCACTGCTGTGATTGGCTAATAGTTGTGTATGTTTGACACAGAGCCGTTTGACAGGCTATGTCCTTCACAGACAGACGCTTCTGTGATTTAGGTTAAACCCGCATAAATACTCGTATCAAACGATCTGTTTAACAGACAAAGCAATAGTGATCACGTTATAAAAACACTTGTGTGTTGTGACATTACTGTCAGATACAATATAGTCGCACAGCATTGTCTTTTAGTTTCAATCTTTCTGAAAATCCTGCGTCGAATTGTGCCTTGTTTGTAAACGAATCCACGGTAAAATGAAGTAAACAAAAGGACTGAGTTCTTACTGACGCGGTCTGGAACTTAATTAAAAATAAAGTTCATCCACTCTTTCCTAATATTGGCATCAGAAGGAAGGCAATGCAAAGAATGTTTTTCCACAGCTTAGCACTGCACAACGTCTTGTTGTATTCGGAGCCATCTTTACCGTTTGGTTTCTGCATAGACCCGCACGTTCGCCTCTCTCGTAAACACTACATGCGCGAATCGGTGGGCGGGGCTAAACAGGCAGTGATGTAGAATCGGTGGGCGGAGCTAAACAGGCAGTGATGTAGAAACAGGCGTTGATGATCCTCTGCGGAGGCGGTGCTTATCCACACTATTATGTCATAAAGTGGCACATTCCGCAAGCTGTCGTTTTGGCAGACTGCCTTCAAAATAAGCTGTTTTTAGACTAACTAAAAAGTTTTGAGTTCTGAAACTTACAGGATGTTTTTATAGTACAATGACCCACTGTCAAAAGATCAAGGGAATTTTGGTTTCTCAGTTCATGACCCCTTTAAAACTTTAAAGACCGTCAAAGGAGCCCGGTCTCATGAAAATGCGTATAAATAGTACGGCAAATAAAAACGAAAACCCGTGGTATTGATATGCAAAAATGGACTTTGGCGTGCATATGATATATAGTACAATGACCCCTTCATATGTCAAAAGATCAAAGGAATTTTGGTTTCTAAGTTCATGACCTCTTTAAAAAAAAATTGTATGTACCAAATTGTGACTTTATTACAAATATGTAATTATAAATATTCAAATGCATGATAAACAATTTTCAATAGAAATGCAATTAAAGTGTATTTTAGCTTAACATAAATGCTTGTCAGTACTGTACATTCAGCAGTACATTTAACCATATTTAAAAGACAATTGACATGATTATGAACTGATTATGTAAAAATCTACTTTTTAATAAAGTTTTAAAATAAATTGCATAAACTATAACACATTTTCATTTAACTAAATTGATCATGCAATTAAGTGTCAGAAAACACTACACTGAGTTCACACTAAAGTATGCTAAAGCGCACTTCTTTTTCAGAGCCTTATCAATGAAGAGTCATTTTTATATAAATTAAAACACAGATTCACCAAATTCTCAGTGACTTCTAAAATGTGAGCTGAATACTGTAATCTGCTGGTATGAGTGTGGGAACTACAGCACCTCTGATACTAAATGAGAATTCCTCCACAGCTCACAGCCAATGCATCATAACAGTACACAACTATACTATAATTTTAAATATTTGCATAATGCAAAACTCCTATAATAGTGTGCATTTGAAAAGTTCATCGTACACTAGTGTGTAAATAAACAAATGCATTTTCACAGATTACACTATTAGCACAGGTGTTTTAGCTGCTGTAAAGCATGAATGTGCAGGTACTGGTTAAATCACTTTTAGCAAAGCTGATCAGTGTGAGTGGCTGCTGGATTAGTAACACACACACACACACACACAGAGAGATGTGGACTGGTGTGGATGGCCCCCTTCAAAAACACTGTGATGTTACAGCGAGTGACAGCACACATGTTCAAGTATTCCGCTTCAAGACTGCTTAAACATTTAACACACTTCTCCGTTTCAGACACAAACAGCTGGCAGACGATAAGAAGTGATCATTGAGCAGCTCAATCAGAGCGATACTCACCAGTGTGTCACCAGAGAGCACCTCCAGCAGGGAGATCAGGTTATGTCCATCTCGCAAATCCTCATACAGGTCGTTAACATGCTTTCGGACCTGAAACAAAGTGAGAAGAGAAAGAAGAAACACATTATATATAAGAGATACAGTGGTGTGAAAAAGTGTTGGCCCCCTTCCTGATTTCTTATATTTTTGCATGTTTGTCACACTTTAATGTTTCAGATCATCA
>NW_015558654.1:504674-504873 GCF_001515605.1 Sinocyclocheilus anshuiensis
ACCTTCATTTAAAAACTGCATGTTGTGTTCACTTGTGTTATCTTTGACTAATATTTAAATTTGTTTGATGATCTGAAACATTAAAGTGTGACAAACATGCAAATAAATAAGAAATTCACACCACTGTATATGAGAATATATGAGAAAATAATCCATCTATCTTTCTATCTATCTATCTATCTATCTATCTGTCTGTCTG
>NW_015558654.1:505543-508048 GCF_001515605.1 Sinocyclocheilus anshuiensis
TCAGTCTGACTGTCTGTCTGTCTGTCTGTCTCTCTGACTGATTGTCTGTCTGTCTGTCTGTCTGTCTCTCTCTCTGACTGACTGTCTGTCTCTCTTACTGACTGTCTGTCTGTCTGTCTGTCTGTTTCTGAGAACACACAAAAAATGTTCCCTGAAAAGATTTTTATTTTTTATTTTACATGTAAATAAAAGTAATACAGAAGTAGTATGCAAATGGTCTGAATAGAATAAATATCCATAAAAGGATTTTGAATTTGTACTTTTTCGATTATAAAACAAAATAAATGGCAGAAAAAAAGAGGGACAGTGATTTTCACATAATTTTTGGCAACTCAAAACTTTTAAAAACTGTTTTATGGAGTTTTTGTTAATTAAAGTTTTTGTATTGTTTCGATTTTCTAGGTAGAGGTTTTGTTTGTCACCTAAGCAATCAGTTTGTGGTTAAACAACAGCATAATCTATTAAACACACTGTTCTTCAGTCCTCGCAGCCTTATTTTCATTCCTGTTAAAAATTAAATATGGTGTCACCCTGACTAAGATCTACAGACCCTCTTAGTGAACTGTCATCTTACCAGCTTCACATTACAATGCAGGAGAATGTATGACAATTCTGTCATATTCTCTTAGCAACTCAAAAGGGAGCTCCAGCAATGAACAATATCAGAATCAGCATACATATGTGACACTCCCATTATTGGGGTTTCTATCCTTCAGAAGACAAAGGACCAGATCCACCCATTGTATGTACAGTGACTGTTATTCGCCTTGCAGGAGGCCTGTTTAAACACATCCACAGTTTTGACCAATGCCAAACCAGTTCATATCTGCACTCCAAAAGCACAGATGCTTTGATTATTGTTGCTGAAGTTCTCCAAGTTCAGTATCACAGTTCCTGTCTCAACAAGGACACCATATTGCTCATCATCACAGCGCTCAGGAAACCGTCAGTCACTGCCTCTTGCAAACAAGCACTCAGGAATGATGTTTGACATTGTGAGAGGATTTTTTGAGACATCATTTCACAATAAATTATCCCTCATGCTGTGTTGAAAGCCTTTTTATCCCTCATACACACATAGCATTGTAAACATTAACGCTCCCATGAGACGCTTGGCCAATGTCAGACATCTCATCTGAAGGCCTTTCACCTCTGCCTTACTGACCTGCTTTCACCCAGGTCCTCTTGTTCATAATCCCTAGCAAGCACAGCTGCATGACTAAAATAGATGTTTAACTCGGCTTCTGGGTCAGTCCAGTCCGTTACACTTTACTATGCGCTGCTAGTCAGCACCTAGCATAAGAAATTTCAGAAATAGCAAAAAATATTGTTTAAAATTAATGTTACAGACTCAGTCATTGCTGTACTGCCATATTGTTCATTACAACAAATCAGTTCTATTTGTTTGTTTTTTTCAATTAATAATTTCAACTACTCATTTGTGACTGTTTATAATAATATATTATACAATATTATATTATACTGTATAATATTTAGTGTTGTCAAAATTAGCGCTTTAACGCAGGCAATTATTTTTTCCAGTTTAACAACGTAAAAAATATTTAAAGCAGTTAACTAAGGGGCGGAGCCAGCCCACTCACAACTGCTGCTTCTGTCTCTTTTTCTTTAGAAGAATTGTCTTTATTTAGATGCAGAACGTCTTTATGATCACATCAAATGGGAGACTTCCCACGTAGCCAGCGCAATCAGGCCAATTGCGGCTGAGTTTCGTCTCACTCGGCTGTGTTCTGGCAGCGGCTCACCGAAAGTGAGCCAGCTCTGGCCCAGTAATGGTTGCCAGATTTGGCTAGGCTTTGGATGTGCGGATTTAGCCCGATTTGCACTGAGACACGGCACATTTAGCCACATTCCGCCCAATTACGGACCATAAGGGCTGGTCTGATTTTGGCTGAGATATGGGCATGCAGACCCGGACCAGTTTAGGTTGAGTGCTGGGCAGTGTTGGGTAAACTAGTTACATGTAACAGCGTTACGTAATTTAATTACAAAATAAATGTATCTGTAATCAGTTACAGTTACTAAGAAAAAATGTGTAATTAAATTACAGTTACTTATGAAAATGTTAACGATTACAAAGGGGATTACATTTGAATATTTACACACATCCACATACAAATTTAATTGATTTCTTTCCCAAATTGCACTGATTACTCAGAGACATACGGCCCTATAATTTCCGCGATGCGGAAAACACAGACTGGTTCGTAGAACCGTAGCATTCCTATAGCCTAACGTGGACGGAATATGCCACATTTTGGACGAATAAATCAAAAGTAGTTCAGTACACTTGAATCAAAACGCGATATGGACTAGTGTCTGAGAATATTAAGCCGCAAAAAGACAATTTGAATCCTGCACGTTCTGCGTGTCTGTGGAAATCAGGTGCGGACTGGCCATCGGGAGAACCGGGACAATTCCCAGTGGCCTGGCAGCCGATTTGGCCCGCTATTTTAATATTATTATTGTATAATTGCCTGCCGAATG
>NW_015558654.1:508194-534524 GCF_001515605.1 Sinocyclocheilus anshuiensis
CTACTATTACATTTTAAATAGGGTAACTTGTAATCTGTAACCTATTACATTTCCAAAGTAACCTTCCCAACACTGGTGCTGGGGGTGGGTCTCCGTTTACAATGTGGTAAATAGTATGTAGCAGTGACACTTAAACTTAAACATAATATATTTTACCTGCCCATGTTATGTTATTTCTTAGTGTATTTTTTATTTTAATTCCTATGAATATTTTATTTATTTTATCCAACATTCTCTTTTTTAATTTAACTACATTTGGTAATTAATTATTTAATTCATATAATGAAACAGGCTTAAAGTGGTTAAGGGAACTTTAACATTATTTTTGCTATATGAGTTTCAAGACATGCGCACTAGCTTTGACATCTAATGACAAAACATTACGGGCTTTTTGTGCTGCTAATTCCCAGAAGACCAGAAGAACTTAATACACTGGTGAGTAAACATTTGATAATCTAACATATAGCATACTATTTTAATAAACTGTTCTACACATATAATATCAAAGTAATGTTTATTTATAATGAAGCTATAATTGTGAGTTCGCTGACATAGTGCTAGAGTTGAGTAACAGCAAAGTAACAGCAGTCAAAAACAGTCAAAAAACCTAATAACCCAGCTGCTGTGATATCTGTTCATCAAAGAATAAAAGGAAAAAAGAGGAAATCAATAACTTTTGTAGCTTTAAGGATTCATCTATATTTAATTTAGAATTTAGTGTTTGATAACTTCAATTTCTGTATATTTCCTACTTGCTGAAGGGCACAGGTAGCTAAATATGACATTTATTATAATGGGTTTATGTGAAGATTGTTTTAAGTTCACTTAAATTAGAAGTTGTTATTTTTTAAAGTCTAATAAATGTTAAAACTGATAGCACTCAATTACACTGTAATGTTGAATGGCAAAAGTCAATGGTTAAAGGGGTCATCGGATGCAAAATTCACTTTTACATGTTGTTTGAACTGAACTGTGTCTTGGCAGTGTGTGTACACAACCACCCTATAATGGTAAAAATCCACCCAGTGTTTTTTTTTTTTAAATATTGATAAATCATGACCCCTTTCTAAAATCAAGCCGTTCTCAGATTCTTGGCTGTGTGACATCACACAGACCCAGGCCCCTCCCACGATTGTTGATTGACACTGCTGTTTTACCTTAGACCCGCCCTGATGAGCTGTAAACCATTGTTTCAACTCCGGAGCAGGAGTAGACAAGAGTGTCTCCTAAGCAATTGAGGTGTTTTGTTGTTGGATGTAATAATGAACATAGCAGTCGTCATTTACTCCCGACATCTGAGCCGCTGAAGATGCAGTGGATTACCTTTGTTTCTGAAGGAAATGCGCCCCGATCTACCTAAATGCGTCTATGTTCGCACAAATCATTCTTGATCCAGCCTCACCTACAGAAGAAGTGTGTATAAGATTTTTTTAATGAATTTTGCTAATCGCCTTTCCTAATAATGTGCTAGTTCGCCAGTTTCAAGATGAATGCGGCTAAAGTTTACAGTATCTCAGAGAGCGGCTCGGAAGAGAGGGGCGGGGTGAGCAGAGCTAATTAGCATTTTAAGGGAAATGCACCATAACAGCTTGCTGTGAGCAGAGCTGTTTCTGACAGGTTAAAAGGGTGCTGTTTTACACTACCATTAAGAAATTTTAACAGAAGTATAGTATAGACTTTTCATTAAGACCCTAAAGAATCATATCAACTTGTGGAAAATGGGCATCCAATGACCCCTTTAAATATTAGGAAAAAAAGAAAAATTTCCTAGAAGCATAAATTTCTTAATGTTGTTTCTACATTAATTTGAAGATTGAATGTGAAATTATTGAAATATAAAAGTATATTTAACAACTTTAATGTTAGGTGGGATTAATTGTGATTAATCACGATTAATTTTAGAAAATATGTGTGATTAATTAGATATTTGTAATCGATTGACAGCACTAATAATATTATATAATCATATAGTATATTGATAATGCATAAAATAAAATTAACATGTCTTGATATTAGTGTTAAAAATTGATAGTAATCTTATCATCCTTTCATTTAGTTAAACACAAAGAAGCCTATTTATATATTTATTTATTTATTAAAAATAAATCACTCTTTTAAACCATTTTAGGGCAATAAAAATATACAATAATACTGATATATAATCCTCTCTGAATCCTTTATTCAAGTCATGTAGAACATTCCACTCCAGTTAACAATAATAATCATCCATATCAAATTATTCAGCACGTTGTAACTTGCCTTTTTTCTTTATGGTGAAATATTTTGCTTCCTTATCCACATTAATCACAACAAAAACCATTTATAAAGTCATTTATCTGATTGGAATAAATGTGTCTTAAATAAACAGAAAATCACGTGCTGTTACTTGCCATCTTGGATAAGTTTGTTGCCTAGGAAAACCTGAAACTGAAGTGTAAATGAAAACAAAACCTTTGCGCAAGCTTGAAAAGGTAGCTGGACCTAATTTTGAAAATATTGAAAATAGAACCAATTATTCACATTACAGTGAGTTGTGAGACTGAGGTCTGTGCTACATCCGTCCTGGAGATCACTTCATTTCATCCAGGAAACAGTATATTCATGTAATGTTCAGGCATGTTGGCATGTGCTTCATGGTTAATAAACTGGTCATGTGTTCTATCATTTATTATAAGAGCTTTCTAAACCAAAGGTAACTGCAAATGCCCTCAAGACATTATACACCTGAAGAATTAATGAAGCATGTGGAGTTGCCTTATCCCTTCCAAACAGAGCCACAGCATATGTTAACACCCACCATTCCTGAGTTTAATGTTTGTATATTTAGATATCTATAATTTAGATCAGAGCATACTGGGGAAGTTCCCTTTCTACCACCAAACAAGCGCTTCACTAATGTGCACTGATACACAAAAACTACAACAAACCTACCTTTAAGAGGTGCTGATTTACCCATTTTGTAAAAGTCTTTTTCTGGACTCGGTCTCTTTCATCTGAAAAACAAGAGGGATTGATTTTAGAACTGCTTTCAGACAGTTGCAAAATCATTTCTAGCATTGACATCATATCTAGTAATCTCTTTTCTTAAAATAATAATTCCACCAAAACCATTAAATGTCTATAGCTAGTCAACTAGGAAAAAAAAAACTTTAAATAAATAATTTTTTTTTTTATAAATATACACACTATATGTCCAATACATTCACTACATATTAATTATACTTGACCTGTTGTTTTCATTATTTAATGTATAATTGAATAAATGTTGTGAAAGCTTAAGTTCCCCTTCAGGAACTCGAGCTGCGTCGAGATGCTTTGGGAATGTCTTCAGCATGACCACACTCTGAATCATGCGTGTAATCAGTCCAATGAATGGGCGAGACGTCATGGACGGGGTGACGTAGTGACCAGGAAGCTATAAAAGCACGTGCGGTGGAAACAGCGGCAGCTTCTGTCATTCAGCGAAGCGCTCTGTGTATGTATGTCTTATTTACCGTTGTCTGTCATTATCCCCAAAGATATAAGCATGCCAAAGTCCAAGCAGAAATCTAATAAGTGCGATGATAAAAGTAAACATCAGTTTAAGCTGTGTGTTCCTCCCTGCCCTCGTTACATCACGGGTGGGGATACACACAGCCTTTGCTTTATTTGCTTGGGAGCGAAGCAAGCTGAGTCAGCTCTCGAGGGGGCTGACTGTCTGCACTGCGAGCTCCTCTCGCTGCGGACACTTCGCTCCCGGAGGGCTCTCTTCGAGGAGGCAGAGCGGCGGCGGCGGTCGTGGGGATCGCAAATAGATCTAGCAGAAGGAATGGAGACGGGCGAGTCCCTTTCTTCTTCCTCAACCTCCAGATCCAGTGCCCCCTCCTAGGGATTGGAAGCACGCTCTGCAGTTTCTTCCCCCCCTGGGGAAAGGGCTCGATGCTCAGGTTGTCGTCCTCCGAAGGGAGGGCGATATCGAGGGCATCGATGAGTCCCCTCAATCCGCCCAGTATGAGGAGTTTGTGGAGGTGATAACTCGTGCAGTAGCCAAATTAAATCTTGAGAGGCCCACCGAGAAGTAGGCTGAACTGACAAAGAGCAAATTAGATGAGCGTTTTTTTACAGTCTAAGCTGTACTACATCACGGCAGCAGGTCAGGCTGGTGCTTGCCTTCACACCATGGCAGTACTACAAGCCTACCAAGCAGACCTGCTGAAAGAGCTGGATGAGGGCGAGGAAGTTAAGGCTGACGATATTAAAGAACTTCGTCGAACCGCTGATCTGTCTCTCCGCACCATGAAAGAGACCGCCAAAGCAATAGGGCGGTCTATGGCAGCCTTAGTGGCCGCGGAGAGGCATCTTTGGTTGACCCTGTCTGAGACTGAAAAGACAGGGTATTCCTCCTCGACGCCCCGCTTGCGCCTTCTGGCCTGTTCGGCGATGCCGTCAACTCCGTCATCGACAGGTTTCAGGAGGTCTGTAAACAAGCGGCAGTGTTTCAGCAGTTCCTGCCTCGCCGCTCTCTAGCTCATGGGGCTGCTGGATCTCTCATACAGAGAGGCGCAAAAGCTTTAGCTAAAAACAATTAGCTCACGGTCGAAGCCTTCGAAGCCGAAGGCCGATCTGAGGACCATCCTTCTCGCTAAGAAGTCTTCGACCAAGTAGCTCTGATGGTCGTGTTCCAGGGCTTCTGAGGGCAGCCCCCACTGGGGAAGAGCAGTTTACACATCATTACCCGGTGCCCGTCTCTCCTCAGTGCCCTCAGGAGACCGAGCTGTTAACTCAGCCACCGCCGGTGCTTCAGGGCACAGCGGTCTCCGCCTGAAAACGTATCGGCTCTGGGAGGATCACTGACTCTAAGAAGGTCTCCAGAGTATGAATGGGCGAGACGTCATGGACGGGGTGACGTAGTGACCAGGAAGCTATAAAAGCACGTGCGGTGGAAACAGCGGCAGCTTCTGTCATTCAGCGAAGCGCTCTGTGTATGTATGTCTTATTTACCGTTGTCTGTCATTATCCCCAAAGATATAAGCATGCCAAAGTCCAAGCAGAAATCTAATAAGTGCGATGATAAAAGTAAACATCAGTTTAAGCTGTGTGTTCCTCCCTGCCCTCGTTACATCACGGGTGGGGATACACACAGCCTTTGCTTTATTTGCTTGGGAGCGAAGCAAGCTGAGTCAGCTCTCGAGGGGGCTGACTGTCTGCACTGCGAGCTCCTCTCGCTGCGGACACTTCGCTCCCGGAGGGCTCTCTTCGAGGAGGCAGAGCGGCGGCGGCGGTCGTGGGGATCGCAAATAGATCTAGCAGAAGGAATGGAGACGGGCGAGTCCCTTTCTTCTTCCTCAACCTCCAGATCCAGTGCCCCCTCCTAGGGATTGGAAGCACGCTCTGCAGTTTCTTCCCCCCCTGGGGAAAGGGCTCGATGCTCAGGTTGTCGTCCTCCGAAGGGAGGGCGATATCGAGGGCATCGATGAGTCCCCTCAATCCGCCCAGTATGAGGAGTTTGTGGAGGTGATAACTCGTGCAGTAGCCAAATTAAATCTTGAGAGGCCCACCGAGAAGTAGGCTGAACTGACAAAGAGCAAATTAGATGAGCGTTTTTTTACAGTCTAAGCTGTACTACATCACGGCAGCAGGTCAGGCTGGTGCTTGCCTTCACACCATGGCAGTACTACAAGCCTACCAAGCAGACCTGCTGAAAGAGCTGGATGAGGGCGAGGAAGTTAAGGCTGACGATATTAAAGAACTTCGTCGAACCGCTGATCTGTCTCTCCGCACCATGAAAGAGACCGCCAAAGCAATAGGGCGGTCTATGGCAGCCTTAGTGGCCGCGGAGAGGCATCTTTGGTTGACCCTGTCTGAGACTGAAAAGACAGGGTATTCCTCCTCGACGCCCCGCTTGCGCCTTCTGGCCTGTTCGGCGATGCCGTCAACTCCGTCATCGACAGGTTTCAGGAGGTCTGTAAACAAGCGGCAGTGTTTCAGCAGTTCCTGCCTCGCCGCTCTCTAGCTCATGGGGCTGCTGGATCTCTCATACAGAGAGGCGCAAAAGCTTTAGCTAAAAACAATTAGCTCACGGTCGAAGCCTTCGAAGCCGAAGGCCGATCTGAGGACCATCCTTCTCGCTAAGAAGTCTTCGACCAAGTAGCTCTGATGGTCGTGTTCCAGGGCTTCTGAGGGCAGCCCCCACTGGGGAAGAGCGGTGTACACCTCACTACACAGTGCCCGTCTCTCCTCAGTGCCCTCAGGAGGCCACGCTGTTAACCCTGCCACCACCGGTGCTTCAGGGCACAGCGGTCTCCAGCGAGCACACATCTCAGAGTCCGCCCGGAAACGTAGCGGCTCTGGGAGGCTCGCTACCTCTGAGGAGGTCTCCAGAGTGGCTAGTTTGGTTGTTCTCTGCCGGTCTATAATTTCAGGGCATTCTCTCTCTCAAGAGAGAGACTGATTCCCTTAGTAGATTTCCTGGCAGCTTGGAAACTTCTGCCAAATATCTCACGTTGGGTCCTGCTGACTGTAGAAAAAGGTTACAGAATTCAGTTCGGTTCTCCTCCGTCTCGTTTCAATGGGATCGTTCCCACCCTGGTGGGTCCCAAGCAGGCTCCGATATTAGAACAAGAAGTAAAAACTCTCTTGAGGAAGGAGGCCATCGAGGTGGTCCCTTCTCTCAACAGAGAGTCCGGGTTCTACAGCCGGTACTTCATTGTTCCGAAGAAGAATGGGGGGTTTCATCCCATTTTAGATCTGTGTCAGTTGAACCGCTCAGTCATGCGGCTGAAGTTCAGGATGCTCACACTCAAGCAAGTGGTGTCTCAGATCAGGTCCGAGGACTGGTTTGTCATAATTGATCTAAAAGATGCAAACTTCCATGTCTCCATCCTTTCTCAACACAGGAAGTCCCTGAGGTTTGTTTTCGGGGGCAAGGCAAGGCAAGGCAAGTTTATTTATATAGCACATTTCATACACAATGGTAATTCAAAGTGCTTTACATAAAAGAAAAGAAAATAATAATAAAAAAATAATAACAATAAAACAAGGAATTTAAAAACTTAGAAAATGATTAAAAAATTGATTTAAGAGGTTTAAAATGAATTTAAAACAGTTACTGCATTGTCTTTTCATACTCTGAACTTCTGTTGATTTTCTCCAAGCTGATTTCTGTCTGCCAGTTTTCTTGCTGACTTTCACAGGAGCAATGTCATCAATAACATTCTTAACTTTTGAGTTAAAGGAATCAAGGAGAAAATCAACAGAGCCTGGAGTATCATGTGATAAAACAGAAATAGAGAAAACTGCAGGCACACCCGGAAGCTGATATGAAGTTCTGTCGTCACTCTGTCCAGGTGTGTGTGTGCCATTCAGGTTGAGTAGTTTGGCAAATGCCTAACAGTCCTGCAAACACTCATGAAAGTAAAGTTAGTAGGGGCTGTTTCATTGAGGACCGTTGCACTGCAGCTGTTTTCTAGCCAGGTTTCATTTAGAAACATAAAATCCAGGTTGTTTGTGGTTATTAAGTCATTGATTAGAAATTATTTATTTTTTAGTGAGCGAATGTTTAAAAATGCTAACTTGATGGCATTGCTTTGTGTCTTTACACTCGCCTGTTAGTAGCGATGTTAGCTGCTGGCTGATCCGATCCATGTTTAATCACATTTGGGGATTCCTCACCCGCATTCATTAATGCTTCAAATCTGTTCTCAAGATGTATAGGGGGTGGTAGAATACCAGTATTCACAAGCCTTGTCATAGCCGAATCTGGGGTAGAGGATGCTACGGCAGCAATACGAGAAACTCGTGACAATCTGATGTCTCTACTGCCTTTGGGTCTCGCTCCCTATTTGTGCCATCGATTAGTGTGACAATCAGTTTCGGCTTGTTCCTCTACACTTGGTATAAACTGTTGAGATTCAATAGATTCACAGGACTCACCGGCTGTATGCTGAGGGGGTCCATGATGACGGTCTGCTGAGTGTTCTGCCTGTTTTGGAAGTCCAGCAAGTAACTTTGTTTCAAGAACCGCAATCCTTTTTGCTTCGGGCGAAGCTTACCAGTATCGTGTTCTTCCGTTCGGCCTTGCACTCTCACCCCGAACTTTCACAAAGTGCATGGATGCTGCTCTGGCGCCAGGGCATCCGCATACTCAATTATATCGACGATTGGTTGATTCTAGCTCAATTAGAGCAGTCAGTGGTTCGGCATCGAGATGTCATTCTTGTCCATATGAAAGAATTGGGGTTAAGACTAAACGCCAAGAAAAGTGTGCTTTCTCCATCACAGAGGACCACTTATCTGGGCGTGGTGTGGGATTCGACCACGATGCAGGCACAGATCAAGTCGATCCTCACTGCAGTCGCGAGAGTACTTATCTGGGTGTGGTGTGGGATTCGACCACGATACAGGCACAGCTATCTACTGCTCGGATCGAGTCGATCCTTACTGTAGTCGTGAGAGTCAGAGAAGGCCGGTCACTCACTGTAAAGCAGTTTCAAAAACTGCTGGGTCTGATGGCAGCTGCGTCCAACGTGATACCTTTTGGCCTGCTGTACATGAGACCCCTACAGTGGTGTCTCAAGACCAAGGGGTTTTCCCTGAGGGGAAATCCGCTTCATATGATCAAGATCACGCGGAGATGCTTTCGTGCGTTAGACATGTGGAGGAAACCTTGGTTCTTGTCACAGGGCCCGGTACTGGGAGCTCCTTGTCGTTGCGTAACGTTAACGACAGACGCGTCCCTCACCGGTTGGGGTGCAGTCATGAGTGGCCACCCTGCCCGTGGTCTGTGGAGTGGCCGCCATCTCATGTGGCACATCAACTGCCTGGAGATGTTGGCCACGTTTCGAGCACTGAAACACTTCTTCCCAGACCTCAGAGGCCATCATGTGTTGGTGCGCACCGACAACACAGCGGTGGTCTTGTACATCAACCACCAGGGAGGTCTGTGTTTGCGCCACTTGTACAAGCTGGCGCACCAGATCCTTGTGTGGGCCTAGGGGAAACTCCTTTCACTAAGAGCAGTTCACATCCCTGGGCATCTGAATCAGGGAGCAGACATCCTGTCGAGACAGGGGCAGAGGCCTGGGCAATGGAGACTCCACAACTTGTAGCTTCCGGTCTCTCAACCGAGGTTGTTGAGACCATAGAAACTTTTCACTTCCTGGTGTGGAGATCACCAGCTTGACCCAGTTAACTGCCCAGTTGGTTAAGTACTGGAGTTCTTGCAGGCTCGATTCTCCACTGGGTTGACCCACTCCACCTTGAAGGTGGACGTCGCGGCCATAGCTGCTTACCACGCCCCTCTTGGTGGTCAGTCTGTGGGGAGACACCCCCTGGTCACACGTTTCCTCCACGGTGCGCTGAGGCCTCTGGTATGATCTCACTTCCCTCCGTGGGATTTGGCTGTGGTGCTAGAGGCTCTCTGCGAACCTCTGTTTGAACCACTGGAGGAAGTTTCAGATCGAGTTCTGACACTTAAGACTCTCTTCCTATTAGCCATTTCATCGCTAAAGAGAGCAGGAGACCTACAGGCCCTGTCAGTGGCCCCCTACTTCTTAGATTTTGCGCCTGGTATGTCCCTAAAGTGCCCTACTCTGTGCCACGGCCCGTCGTACTACAGGCCTTCTGTCCTCCTCCCTTTCAGGATCCAGACCAGCAGAAGCTTAACTGTATGTGTCCAGTGCAAGCTGCCATGTGGAGGAAGTCTGACCAATTATTTGTTTGTTATGGTCCTTCCAAGAGGGGTCTGCCTGCCACTAAGCACACTCTCAGTCGGTGGATTGTTGATGCCATCTCTATGTCCTATGAGTCCTCTGGTCTCCCTTCGCCCTTGGGGGTCAAGGCTCACTCCACCCAAAGCATGGCGGCCTCTAAGGCCTTCCTGTCGGGTGTGGCTATGCAGGATATATGCTGTGGGTTGGTCTACGCCGCTCACCTTCGTCAGGTTCTACGACCTCGACGATCGTACTGCTCCTGGTTCCTCCGTCCTTTTGCCGTAGTTGCGCTGAGTACATACACACTATGCAGGGACTTGAAAGTCTGGTTGCGTGGGCATTCTCGTTCCCAAAGAGTCTCTACGCAGTTCCTAAAGGGGAACGCCTCAAGGTTATGTATGTAACCCTAGTTCCCCGAAGGAACGAGACGCTGCGTCTCCTGCCATACTTCTGGCATCCCTGCGAGCGCTTCCCTCATTCTGCCAGAAGCTGCCGCTGTTTCCACCGCATGTGCTTTTACGGCTTCCTGGTCGCTACGTCACCCCGTCCGTGACGTCTCGCCCATTCATTGGACTGATTACAAATGTGATTCAGAGTGTGGTCACGCTGAAGGCATTCTCAAAGCGTCTCGACGCAGTGTCTCGACGTAGCGTCTCGTTCCTTCGGGGAACTAGGGTTACATACGTAACCTTGAGGCATTTTATATTTTTTTAAATTGTATTTAAATGTTCATATTTCAACAACAAATTGGAGTACAATCATAATTGACATCGTTAAAATGTTGATATAAAAACTGCCTTACGTGTAATTTACATGTTTGTATACAACCCAGTTATTATTTGAGTGTTAAGTTATCAAATAAATCTTAAATAAGTTTTATTAATTAATAGATTATTAAATAAAGTTTATTTTTGGTTTCAATTTTGGGCTAAATGTAAACTTTAATTGTTTTTGGCGTTTCAGTAAAAAAATCATTCTGGTACATCACAACATTATTATTATTATTATTATTAATATTATTACATACATCTGTTCATTGTAGAGAAAATGCATGAAAATGTCTTCTATGTAAATAGATTTAGATGAAAACATGATGTCTGTACCAATCCTGCCTTTAGTTTTTGAAGAGCTACAACCTTGTTAGCTGATGTAAAAATACTAATGTTGTCTGGTATTCAGGTTTCTTGTAACGTTATAATGCTATGTTTCAATTTCTAGACAGGATATGAAAGCTAATTACAGAAAAAAACTGAATCCCAGTCAAGTCTTGCTTCCATTACACAGCGCTCCCAACCACAGTATTTTGTTTCCCATGTCCATGACAACATACGTGCCTGCGTCACATAGCTCAGCCGCTGGCTTTTAATAAAACAGCGGCATAATTGAAATATAAGTAGTATTTCAAAACCCATCAATGCACAGTCATTTTCATATAAAAAAGGAAGTAACTTGTGCTTAGCATCATGCAGATATTTCAAATCAGACACGGTCACGGTCATCGTCATCATCATCATCATTATCATCACTTGACCATTTGTTCAATGTTGCACATGAATATTTGGAAAGACCCTTAACTGTTCTCTAACAGAGACCCTGTGGTGCAGAAAGCCGAATGAGAACTGAATCACTGTCTGTCAAACCTCAAACTAATCTGAAAACTGCATGTTGACACTTTCTGCGGAAATGTGTGTGCGGTTTGTCTGTGCAAACTTGTGTTGCTATGCATTTGCTTGTGTGTTCTGGGTGTTTGCTAACAGTCCCCAGTCAAGTCTCTATGATATTCCGGTCTATAGATATGGTTTTCTCCTTCAAATGTAGTTGTATGGATCTTTTTTGCCTTAATTTATCATCCATCAGATGAAAAGTCTGATCACTTAGTAAAGTAACCCTAACCCTAACCTCGCCTCAACAAGAAACATGATTTAAGATATCGCAAAGATTAGCATAAAAGATTTGAAAATGTGGTGTGATGTGACACGTCATGTTTAATGAACAGCTATGTAAACTGAGATTTGGTGCCCACTGCCAAATATTTGATTCACCCTCAGGTGAAAACCCCATCCATTTCAAAAAGTAACAGCATGCCTAACAAACTGCATGATTTGAGGTATTTTGATGATGCAACACAATAACATCACAAAAGAATTTGACAAGCAAAATTAAACTGCAATACTGTACAATGCTGTACAGTATGCCTCATTCATTCATTCATTAGGAATTGAATAAGTGGTTGTCATTTGTCATTTGCTAATTGCAACAACATGTGAGTGACAGTTTGCTAGAGGGGAGCGATGATTGTCCCGCCCTCATGACACTGACAGGGAGGGGAACTTATTTTGATTAAAGATCACATGGGCACATTAATTAAAACAAAATAATGATGTGCACAGATACCTCATTTATAATAAACACTGCACAATTCCATAAAAAAATATGAATTGTCCATATTGATTTAATCATGATTTTAAACTAATTTCTAATTTCCGTTTTAGTTAACTAAATAAACTATTATTTAAAATGGTACAAGACAACATTTTACACAACATTTTACAAAAATGTCATGCTCGCTTGAGGTGGTTTCTGACTTGTGCAAAAAAAAGGTTAATGCGAATAATGGAAGATGGAAATACATTTGCCGAATAAATTCTGCCATGCGCATCAAAAAAGTCATGTGACTTTGCGCAATGGGACGGAAAACCCTGACTAACCAGCAGACCGATCTCGTTGCACAGCATCTGAAATTTTGTTATGGTCATTCTGAAATGCCCAAGCAAAGTCTGTTGTCAAAGTTTTTCTGTATAATTGTCTTACACGACTATGTTCCCAAACAGCAGCATTCACCTCCAAAAGCAATAAATGACCACATTTACTGTGTTTCGTCTGCTCGCTCTGTGGCGCAAGTAATTTATTATATATGAGAATTATTATACTCAGTTGGTTCTCCTACTTTTCTTAGTGATATTTAGTGCCAGTTTATCAGGAATTGACGATTTTGCTGTCTTTGACTCGTTGTATGGAAACGGTGCTTATTCGCAAATGTTTTATGCACTATTCCAATTTTGCGCACAAGTTAAATTCACAACTTTGGATGGAAACAAAGCTAAAGGCAACCTAAACGTTTTGGTTACCAACATTCTTCAAATATCTTCTTTTGGTTCTGCAGCAGAAAGAAAGTCAGGAGGGCCTAGGACAGATCCTTGTGGCAATCCAGTAAAGTATGGAGTGCCACTAGGATCTGTGTTTTTGACTCCAGGGCCCCTCACTGTCCAACACAATATATACGCTAATATATTTCTAGTATTTCTGCTGTAATTATGACCAAGCTGTTCTTTTTTAATACACTGATGGTTAGACTACCATCTATACTAAATTAATTAACCACTATTCATTTTCTGATTCCAGGAGTTTTATTTGGTATGTTTAAAAAAAAAAAAACAGTTAGGCCTAATTAAATAAAAAGTCA
Source organism: Sinocyclocheilus anshuiensis (assembly GCF_001515605.1). Taxonomy (NCBI): domain Eukaryota; kingdom Metazoa; phylum Chordata; class Actinopteri; order Cypriniformes; family Cyprinidae; genus Sinocyclocheilus; species Sinocyclocheilus anshuiensis. The sequence continues at coordinate 521,347 of NW_015558654.1, forward strand.
TAATAAAGAAATAAATAAAAAGCAATATTATAAATATGATTTCTTGATTTAAATTTTTTGCTTTTTTTGCATTTTATTTTGATTAGACTTTGTTTTTTTCATATATTAATATAATAATAATTGACGACATTTAAATAATCGTTTAAATAACAATAATTTATTAATCATCCAGGCCCCCTAGTGGACCCCGGCCCCCTGGTTGAGAACAAGGCATTAAAGGGATAGTTCACTCAAAAATGGTCATTCTGTCATTATTTATTCACCATCATGTCAATCCAAACATGTATGACTTCGCTTCTTCTGTGGAACACAAAACAAGGTATTTTGAAAGATGTTTCTACTGTTTTTGTCCATACAATGAAACTCAAATGGGTCCAAAACAACATTGAGCCCCAATGACTTTCATTGTATGGACAAAAAAACAAAAAAACATTAAGACACAAACAAAAATGTTCACACTGCCTTTCTTCACTGTAGTTTCTTCACCAGGCCTGTGGTCTGTCCATACATTACAGTCCAGAGACTGCATGCTGTTCAAAAGCACCAGCTTAAAAAGCTAAAAAGAAAAAGAAAAGCTAGTTCATGCATTCATGACCTCTAGACTGGACTATTGTAATGCACTGCTAGGTGGTTGTCCTGCATCTTCAATAAACAAGCTACAGGTAGTCCAAAATGCAGCGGCTAGAGTCCTTACCAGGTCAAGAAAATATGATCATATTACCCCAATTTTACAGTCTCTGCACTGGCTACCTACAGACACTATTTACACTGAGCTGGATGATGACATCACTGAATTCAATGATGAACTGTCTTTAACTGAAAAATTAGTGTTTACTATTGTCATTTTGCATTACTGACACACTATTTTCCTAATTAATGCTGTTCAGTTGCTTTGACACAATCTGTATTGTTAAAAGCGCTATATAAATAAAAGTGACTTCACTTGACTTGACTTAAAAAGCATACACAAAACATAGTGCTTCTCTCAGTGCCGTGCCACAAAAACGATGCTTTGCGTCCAACATATAAAGAGCTGTTGTGTTCAGGTTCAGTCTGGGTCACGTCCCAGTTCTGTCCCCACTGTCACTTCTCTACTGTTCTGTCCAACACAGACAAAAAAAAAAAACTGCCGCTTCTGTCAATGGCTGTTTATTAAAAGCTCAATGGACAATAATAGGTCTCTAATCTTTCGCCAAAAATATCTAACATAAAAAGCTGTTGGTATCTTTTTCTTGGTAGCAGTCATGAGATGTCAACCATTGCAAATTTAGAATATAATCCTGCATTCCTGCACACATAAAATGATATTGTAGGAAATTTACCCACGCATTTAAAAGTGATTGTGGATTCTCTAACATTGCGATCTGCTATATCCATGATGAAAAATGCATTTTTAACAAAAATAATCAGCTTCAAACAATAAAAGCTATTCACTTAACAATATATTCTTGTTGTGGTCTAAAATGATTCAAATGCATGATTGTGGGCCTTGCATTTAAATAAGACTAGTAGCAAACATCTTGAGACAGAAGCTTTCCTGAAGAATGAGGTAATGATGAGATAATAATAAGAGAACGGCGCCCCCTTCGGGATACAAAAAAAAATTATGTATTCTGGCTTTTTTGATCACAGCATTATTCCACATACTGAACCAATGAGTCAACTGTCCATAAAACTCAAATAAACTTACTGAAAATACTTCAGGAGACAATAACTAGGCTATTATCGAAGTAAATTGGCGTTAACGGTCACTAACTCTCATAAATAGCTCATTTTACAGCTCAAGACTTCATTAGGGCCACAGTGACTCTTGACAGTTTATTTTACATTTCCCCAGGCAGAGACTTCGCGAAAGTAAACAAGCCCGTGCCTGACGACACGTAATAATCAGAGATTGATCACTAAAGCTGTTTTATTGCCATATCTCACTGCACACAGATCACTTATAAACACATTACGGTCCATAAATCACAGGAAGCTGAAGAGGCGTGTGAGGTGACTGATGTTTGAACATGAGTGGACAAAAATTATTCGTGAATAGCTAAACTGTTTCAAACAGTCTCTTTAATAGTAATAGTCTCTTTAATAGTACTTTTTTAAAATAATAAATTAAAAAAAGCTCCAATGTCATTACCATGTGGTGCCGCCAGTGGTGCAGAAATGAAACGTTTCACTTTTACAGAGATGTTCGCACAGGTGTGTTTGAGTGATAGCGTGTGTTTGAAATGCCTGACACGCATCCCACATCGAAAGAGATATCCATCACATTTGATCTGGCCAGACTAGTCAAGTTACAGTATCCAGTAAAGCTTTTAAAAACAATATATAGCTTCAGGATGCAACATGTTTGAGGTAAAAAGCATCGCGCAGAAGAAATACTAGAAGAATGTAATATTCACTTGACCCCAGGTGACCTTTCCTCTTCAAGGAAAAGAATAAGTTGTGAAGCAACTTTGTTTATATATGATGAAAGTAATGCACAATACAGGTAAGTCGTAAAGAAAAAAAGCTGAAGTGTCCCCACACCACCTCATGTTAAACAAGACAAAACCTGAGAACTGAATGGCACAACCTTACATTACCTCCACTAACCTTAGAAATTAGTCAGCAATCCTGCAAAATCAAAATTCTATATTTTGCATAAAGAAAATGAAGATATTTTTAAGAACCATTAAGATAAGTATCACTTTTATAGCTACTGAGCACATTGTCCTCTGAAATTCTCATTGATTAAAGCTGATACTGAAAAATATATATATATTTAAAAAATAATTGTAAAAATGTCACAATGCAAAAAAAAATCATCAGATTTAAATTATTTATAAAATGTAAGCACTATTTAGGGTGAACCTGGACATTTTACATTTCAAAAAAGTAACCCATAAAATATTTCTGCACAATGTGCACATTAGCACCACGTGATGCTGTTTGGTTGGTACTTTTGGTTCACTTGTTAAAAGGTTTTCAGTACTTTCAGCTTTTCTACCATTAAAACAATGCGTGCGTGTTACAAAACTTGATAACAATCCCATGCGATATTAAGCATAGAACTGTATTATGTGTTTTCTTGTTTTTCTCAGCTTGTTGTACATTGCTTCTTCAGGTTTAATATGTAACCTCAAGGTTTTTCGCCTCATTAAGCACAATGTTCTTTCCTCAGTCAGCGAGCAAAAGACTTTGCATACAGTACAGTACCATGTACAGAACATCCAGTGGACTGGGGAGGAAGTGCTGTCGTGCTGATACAGATCTCCTGTCATCACCGGCTGTGTGGTATCTGTGCCAGTTATTGTGCCAATGTTCATCTGAGCTCATAAGGGTGCTGCTAAATTTTTCCGTGAGAAAAATCTCATCACATGATCAAAGTTCACATGTACACAACATTTACAGTAATGTTCTGCTGCAATATCATGACTGATGAGCAGGAGCGGTGTGGATTATAACTATGACCTCTGAACTCCCAGCATGCAGCAGCCTGTTATTGGTCATTTACCAAACGTTGCATATTCAAAGCTTATTAAGAGCAACTTGCACGATACTAATTGTAGGGATCGTCCCACTGAAGCAATCCAGGGTCTCAGCCTGTTATTGGTCATTTACCAAACGTTGCATATTCAAAGCTTATTAAGAGCAACTTGCGCGATACTAATTGTAGGGATCGTCCCACTGAAGCAATCCAGGGTCTAGTGCCCCACTCAAGGACACAACAGCGATCCGCATCTCATTATCGCAGCAGGTCACTTCTGTCTCCTACCTGGGGTGGGATATTTTGACCTGGGACAGAAACTACCAGCCAGATTGCACTAGCAAGTACAAAGAACTAGGAACCTTTGAGCTAGTAAAAGTTCCCACACCAAACCCATGTGAGCAAACTTGCCAGCGTTTACTCATAATTATGGGTTGACGTGTTAAACCTTTCCAAGGATTAACACTGCGTTCCTGACAACTTCCGATTTAACAAGTGAGGTTTAGAAAAAGAATCTCACTTAAAGTGAGACTTTCAACTATTACACAAGTATGGAAATACAAAAACTCAACCGTTTTGAGATGTGGCTCAAACGTGCTTGCTTATCTCGCATTTCAAGCAAGCAATTTTGAGCTTCTGTTGTATTTGATTTGATTGCATTTGATATATTATGCGAACGAAAGCCTAAACTAAATCTGTTTGTCAAATAAATTAATCGTCTCTTATATGGTTCCCTTTTATGATGTCTTTATGAACTTTTTGAAGCTTGAAAATTTGGGTTGATGGACTTTCAATGGATGGACAACAATAAAAGAACAATGTTAAATCAGTTTAGCAAAGGTTTGGAGACGGGTGTGTATCATTAGTTTGCAACCTGCAAACAAAACTAAACAATCTACAAAATACTAAATCACAGCTTATGAATAGTGGTCGACCGATATTGTTTTTTTTGACAGCCGATGCCGATATCTTGGAAAGCAGGGTGGCCGATGGCCGATATAATTTTATTTATTTTAATTAATATTTTAAAAATTTGAAATAATTTGAAAATGTATTAAAAATTAAATGTGTTAAATAAACATACTTATACTTTAGATGACAAAGTATTTTTCACAAATAAATAAATATTTAATAAAAATATAATTAAAAAGGAAGTAAACACTGTAACCAACAGGTCACTCAGTATTCTGGGAAGTTTATCGTATTTTATGATATCATTTGAATCATTTATGAATCATATTTTTTCAAATAAAGCCAAGGTAACACTCATTTTACATACAGCACACAGTGAAAATGACATGAATATGACAATGGGCAAATGCATAAAGCGCAGCATAATTTAAAATCACGAGTTTAAAGTTTGTCGATCGCATGTCTCCAGTGAAGCTGAACTCTCCTCCTGTCGGCATTCAATTCTCACGGATCGACCGCCACGCAGAGAACACGTGATCATGCAGGATACACATGCACACTTCACAAGATCTCACAACTGGATCCGACTAAGTTTGCAAGGTTTTTGAAATTAGATGTTTAGTAGACATTCAAAGATTTGTTTAAATGATATAAATGCCTTGGCCTTGGCGATATATCAGTCGACCACTACTTATGAAATCTATAATGTACACTGATGTTCAAAAGTTTGGGGTCAATACGTTTTTATTTTTAGAAGTAAAATTATTTTTCCAAAAAAAATCATACTTTTATTCTTCAAAGACACATCAAATTGCTCAAAAGTGACAGCAAAGACATTTATGTTATTGCAAAAGATTTCTATTTCAAATAAATGCTGTTCTTTTTAACGGTCTATTCATCAAAAAATCCTGAAAATAATAATCATAAATGTTTCTTGAGCAGCAAATCAGCATCTTAGAATGATTTCTGAAAATCATGTGACACTGAAGACTGGAGTAATGATGCTGAAAATTCAGCTTTGATCACAGGAATAAATTAGATTTTAACATATATTCACATAGAAAACAGCTATTTTGAATTGCAATAATATCTCACAATGTTACAGTTTTTACTGTATTTTGATCAAATAAATGCAGCCTTGGTGAGCAAAAGAGACTTCTTTTATCTTTGGACATTTGCTTGCCAGAAGACATGTTTGTTGACAACTGAACAACTCCAAAGCTAACAGGAGGGTTGGAGATTTGTATCCTTCCATATGTCTGGCAATCGAACGCCTGTATGGCTGCGTTGCACATTTGCCTTTGAATTGAATGAAACGGAACACAGCACAAGACTTTACGTCTTTAAAAACAGAGAAATAAACACAAAAGGCCATTGGAGATAAACAGCAATTGACGTTCTTCTCATTCCACAGCTGTGAGAAAACCGGAATGTGTCCCTCAGGCAAAGCCAGCATGTGAAACATATTCATGAGACAGGGCCTAAACGCCTTCATATGGGTCAAACAAACAGCCTAAAGACCTGACAGCTACAGCGTTACAAGATACCAAATCACTTCTGTAGCATCACATCCCATATCCAACGCAGCTAAAGCAATATGATAATGCATTTCAGTGCAATGTTAGTTTTAAACAAACAGCAGCAAGCTAGTACATTTTATAACCAAATGTGCTGTCTACACTGCAAGCACCCTACATTATTGTTTATAATAGGAGAGATCTAATTTTGTTGCATTGCACTTGCTTTCAGTTTACAGTAGGTTGGATTTAACTGTATTTCTGAACTCTTTCATAGTTCCATGTAGTTCACCCAGTATTTATTTGCAATATATTGTTGTGTTTACCACAGTATTACCTTGTTAGCTCAGCAACATGCTAAGCAACTGCTAATGAGAATGGGAATGTCAACAGCTATCCCTGTAAGTGCGTTGTAAATATTAGCACATAATTATGGTAATTGTTCAGGATCATGGAAAATGTCAGATGTTTTGCCATCAAAATATTCCACATAGGCAGTGATTAACCACTTACGCACCACACAACTACCGCAGGACAGACTTTACAAATGTTCACTTAGCATTTTGCAAAGCTACATTGGACACACATGCTACCACGGTACAGGTAACAAAATGTTTACCATGAATATGATGCTTTCAGAGATTGTATTTTGTCAGAAAACACAGAAATGCTGAATGTCTGTCAATGAGAAAGATGCTTTTTGGGTCCAGATGGTGTAGCTACGGCACGTACCATCAGGGGCTAAGCTAAACATCAGCTAGCAAAGCTAACCAGCCAAACCTATACACCACAAACCGCCCATGTCTATGCCATTATAAGAGCTTTATCTTAATCAGGTTGGACGTCTCAAGTGGCCAGCAGGGCTCAGACTGGAGAGATCCATTAGCTCCAGGATGTTCTCAGACCAAAGCTCCTCTCAGGCATGATTTAGAGGATAATTGTGTGATAAAGCTGCATGGGCAGAAGAGAGTTGGGATCACGCGACTGTGATGTGTATTGATTTCCACCATTAGGACTCGAGCATTTAGGCTCAGATGTTGTAATTAAACTCTCTGGAGAGAACGGCTATGACGATAGATCTTCCTGTGCATTACTGTCACAGAAAAGAAGAAACGCAAATCAACAGAGCTCTATTAAAAGCTAAAGTCCTCACTTGATTAAAGAATCTTTCATTTGCAGCGGACAGAAGAGTCTAAACGCAGTTTTGAAATTGCTAAATGGGTCACCGTATTGGAGGAAAAGACAAGGAATCTTTCTGTATCTACTTGTTCAGGAGAATCATGCTGTACTGCTGAGTCACTGCTCTCGATGACTAAAGAAAAATCCTGTTCATTTTTCTTCCTCGGACCTTTATGCAGAAGCCTGTTCTACTCCTATTAGAACCCAAAGCAATTTTAGCTGTTGCCTGATCAGAAATCCCTCTATTTTGCTTGCAAATATATGAAGGCCATATCAGAATGGCATATTAGCAAACTACTATTACTGTATATTGTGCATTATATGAGAAATGTCGGTGTGCACAGAATAACCCACTACATTTCCCAAAATGTGCAGTATCACACTGCTTGAAATGCTGTATCCCACAATGCAATGTGCACAACTTCACCTTTCGTTTCCAGTATAGCAAATAAACTAAAACTCAGATCATTGAGAGTTCAGATAATTCTACACAAAATTGCACCTAATTAAGTGTTTATGATCAAAAATTCAGCGTAATATGATCACTGATAACAATATTGCATACTGCATGCTGTTTCACAAACTGATATAACAGAGATCAGTATTCAGTGTTTACTTTACAACATGCAACAATAGGGATGGGTACCGAAACCCGGTATTTAATCGGTCCCGGGGCTAAATTATGAAAGACCGGAGTATCGATAAACTCTGACGTTAACGGTTCTGCTATCGGTACTGGAGAAATTAATAAAACACACATACATTTATTATTGCTATATAAGGAATATAAAGCAATGTTAATTCAGCTCTTAATTTGTCATGTATATATATATATATATATATATATATATAACAAAAAGTACCGATAAGAATACCGTTAAAGTACCGAATCGATAAGCGGTATTGGTAAGAGTAGTAATACCGTTAAAACCTTAACGATACCCATCCCTATGCAACAAGTGTTGTAATAATATTCCATTCTGAATACAGTAATTGTCTTAACCAGGAAAATGTATTGCGTTAAGGAATTTCTATGTCATGTTAGTTCGTGATACATTCATTTATAGTGCTCAAAATGTAAACAAGTTAAAAATGTATTAATATATATAGAGATTAAAACTGCTGAAATGAATCATTACTAAACTGATAAATTAATAAATGCTGTAAAAGTAGTGTATATTGTTATTTCATGCTAGCTATTGCATTAACTAATGTTAAGAAACTGAACTTAATTACCAGTACATACTCTATAGGGCCCCAAAAAATCTGCTTGATTTTTTTCCCAAATTCCATTGTAATATTTCTGTATTCCATCATTTTAATGGTTAAATGAAAGTTAATTGATCAAAAAGCATGTATAATTAATTGATATTTAAACGTATACAATTTAACAATTATTACATTTTTAGGGCCCTACAAATTCCATTTTGTTTTCCCCCAAATTCTTTATTATTATTATTATTATCATTATTATTATTCCAAAAAAAAATTCCCCAATTTCTTTTCCATTTTAATATTTTTGTACAACAGATTTCAGATACTTTAATATTAATAGTCAAAAAACATGTCTAATCAATTGAATTAATAAATTCATCTTACAACAATTGGGTCCTATGAAACGTTGTTGTTTTTTTCAGAAATTCAGTGCTATGTATTTTATTTTTTTATAGATTTATGATTTAATAAAAATGTGTTATCAAAAATGGTTGATAAATCAAATGAAAATGTAACAACGGGTTTCTTTTAATCAATACAAAAAAAAATGAGTGCACTGTTTTTGTCGAACTACAGAGCTTGGGAAAAGGTGCTGTATTGGAAATATATTAATGCTCACATTAAAATCATAGTCATAATTAGTGTGTTCTGTATAAAGTACAGCGCCCTGAGGCTGCAGCAGGTCCCAGCAGAGCATCTGCTGCATTGGGTGTGTTTCCCGCATGAGAGCCGAGGGGGCGGAGCAATGACTCACCACATGACCTCACTCACACAAAGCTGAGCTGTCTGGAGCAGAGAGCGGCCCGCAGACTGAACAAAGTCCCCATGACAACCGGACAGCACATTCACTAACACAACTGTTACTTCATCAAGCAGCCAGTGAGCACTATCCTCATTTGAATCACTGCCCACCTACTTTCTGTCCTGTTGCAACTGTTTTCCATTTATAAGCAGAAACAGCTGGGAAATTCATCAGCAAGCCAGCCTAGCCAATGCATTCTTAACACAAACCGTTTGCTCTCAAAGACAGCAAGTCTGCTGATCGTTGTTTTTAGTGTTAATGAATATATAGAAGCTATGTTACAAACTAAGATTTAAATCAAATAACAAAGAAGAACCTGCACTAGCTATTGAACTCATAATGATGAGTTTCGGTGTCAGAATAAATGATACTTGCATGAACATTAATCTTGTTTTTTTTTTTTGTTTTAAATGTGTCGGTTTGTATTTGATTTTTGAAAGCATGCTGCTTTGCCGGGAAGAGCATCTGCAGTTCCGTCGATGACACCATCGCTCCTCTGGGAAATTACATCAGACTCAGGAAACCGCTACAAAAGGAGAAGGCTTTTTTTTTTACCTCCCTATGTTTAAGATTATTTTAAAGTTAAATAATATTGTCCTTTTTTTCCCAACATGCATGACATACACTGCATTATAAATATGTACTGACACTGTTAATCTGTATCAAATAAATTATTATTAATGATATGAAGGCAAAATATAAATAAAAGAAAATTATTTTGCAATAAAATAGTGTTTCGCATGTGCAGTATATCAAACAAAACCAATCAACATGACAATTAAAGGTACATATTAAGCATTAAATGAGATGAACAGAATGACAGCATTAGTGATAGACTGATATATAAAACAGGCCAGTAAATCAGATGATATTTCACCATTGTGAGATTACTTTACACTTTACACAATAACAGTAGCATGAGATTCTTCTGCTGTCAGCTGAAATACTAACAGCAGCCTATAACACAGTTTCTGTTTGGAGCTGCTTTTATTCACTTATTGTATAGTCAGTAGAATATGTAAATCTGCACAGATGAATACATATCAGTTGCTATAATTGAACTGCATTAGCCTATATCATATATATATGTGTGTGTGTGTGTGTGTGTGTGTGTGTGTGTGTGTGTGTGTGTGTGTGTGCATCAGTGCATTAATTGTTCAGCATTTTATAAGGGATGAAATGGATGCACTCTAATATATATCGATGCTTATAATTAATAATAAATGGATGCTTGAATTAAAAAATAAGATATCAGCACTTCTGCTAAAGCTTCTAATGTGGACTTGAAAATACAAATCTGTTTCTTTAACGCTGTCATTTGTACATTATTCTCATCTCTTGTATTGCATCTCTTATCATTACTATCCAGCCACTGGCAGACAAACAGAAAAACAAGCAGATAGTCTGGCTTTTGTTGTGATGTCGGGTTGGTTGAGCTGCTCAGACAAACAGAGCTTTTGAAAGCAGCACAGAGTCACAGTATTATAGTTGTGTCTGCATATTAAGCTGAGATGAGACCCCAAAGTACTGGACACTCCAGCTGTAAGTCCATGACGATCTCCTATCTGAATGATGCCACCGATCTCTCAATCTCCTCACAACTCTTACATAACGTCTCTCTGGGTGAATTGGTTGAGCTGACAGCAAAGATTTGTCACCGCTCCAGTGAAGCTGAATTCTTCTCTTTTCATCACTCAGAGAAAGAGCCTTGACTCTGGCTGCATGTGGGCAATGCATTCGCTGGGTTAAGAGAAATGCACTCTGCTGTGGACATGTGAGTGTTCAACTGACCAAAAACCACTAGCATCCACAGCTAGGACTGTCACAATTATTGCATGATTGCCAAATTTTGATTATTTGACCTAATCACAACCATTGGTTATGCTGGATTCCAATCGTACATTTCTAACATTTCATACATTTCTAACATTTCTGACATTTTAAGTCAACATAATAATAATAATAATAATTATTATTATTATTATTATTATTATTATTATATTATTATTATTATTATTGTTATTATTAAATTATTATTATTATTATGCTGACTATGCTGACTATTGTTATTATTATTATTATTATTATTATCATGTTGACTTAAAATTGTTATTGTTATTATATTAAATATTATTATTTCATTTAATATTATTATTATTGTTGTTGTTGTTGTTATATTAAATATTATTATTTTATTTATTATTATTATTATTATTTATTATTAATTATATTCCAGGAAGTAGTAGTGAGTAGTGCTGTGTTCAAAATATCGATACGACGATGTATCGTCACAGAGATTTGACGAGATTTTACAGCTGGCCCTGTATCGATATTGTGGCACGTGTGCAGCAGTGGACCACGCTTAATTTTACAACGTTTAAAATTGTTTTTACTATTTAAAATAACTGTTTTCTATTTGAATGTTTTAAAATGTAATTTTTTCCTGTGGTTTTTAAAGCTGAATTTTTAGCATCATTACTCCAGTCACATGATCCTTCAGAAATAATTCTGATATTCTGATTTGCTGCTCAAAAAACATTTTTTATTATTATTATTATTATTATTATTATTATTATTATTATCATGTTGACTTAAAATTGTTATTGTTATTATATTAAATATTATTATTTCATTTAATATTATTATTATTGTTGTTGTTGTTGTTATATTAAATATTATTATTTTATTTATTATTATTATTATTATTTATTATAAAAATATGTTATATTTATATATTAAATATATTTATATATAATATAAAATGTAAGAATGTATAAATGTATATACATGTAGATATTTTCAAAATATATACTGTATGTGTGTGTATTTATATATACATAATAAATATACATAGTACACATACATATATTATGTAAACAAAAACTTTTATTTTGGATGCGATTAATCAACAATTACCATTTTAGATCGGCAAACTGTACTGTATAAGATTTCTATTCAAAGTGAAAGCATTCACTGACGCTTTTTAATCGGTAGCGCTAAACCCGGAAGCCCATATACTTACTTGCCGGCAACCCGCCAAAATAAAAGCTTGCTGATTTTAAGTTTGAAAATAATGAAAATTTATATATAAAAAATAAGTACATTTTAGCATTTTCTTTTTAAGTTTACTATATAATAATTGTATTTCCATTTAATACTCCCTTTGTATTTTAAAATATTTTTAAATTATTTATAATAGTAATATCACAATTTATTATTGTGGTTATTATTTTATTTAATAAAAAAAAAAACTAACTAAATAAAGTGCAATAATATTATCTCTATTATTTATTTATTTATTATAGTTGCATTTAATGGGTCACTCTATGTGCAGTGTGAGGACCAAACCAAATCTCCAGGTTCTCTTATGAGAACCAGGCTGAAAAACCTGCACCCTTGCCTATAAAGCAGCAAAAATAACTCCATTCAATACTCCCGCTCAGAAACAGCTGTCTCTCGACAACCCGCGAATATATCGAAATGAGTTCTCTTTTACTGCTGATTGTGTTTCAAAGGAAGTTATAAGTAAAATATAATGAAGTTATGAGTAAAAGATTTGGGGTTTAAAACAACATATTGTAATGCAATCATGATTTCAAAGAGTAGGGTGAATTCAGGTGGATTGGGACACTTTTTCAAGCCATTTCAATGACAAAAAGTGTCCCAATCATTTGATTTTGTAAACTATTCGATACACACAATAATAAAATACTGTATAGTTAAATAGTTATTTTAGTTATATTAGTATATTGCTACAAACGCAACACCAATGTAAGAACAAAATGTATGCAACTTAAACTGGATACGGAGGAGTCATAAAATAAGCAGGTTAAACTCACAGCACATGTGGTATTTACTGACTGTGAATGGAGACGTCAATTATCAGCTGCGCGCGTGAACACTGCGCTTTGCATGAATCCCGCCACAGCCATCTTTTGCCAAATGATAAGAACACTACTATATCGCGATTTTATTTTCTGTTCGATTAGTGTTCATTACAAAACTGGGGGGGGGGGGCAGATTATATTATGACCGTTCATCATTGTAAAATAGAAATTTGTTCTAGAGTGCAATAAAGAAGAAAAAT
>NW_015558654.1:534762-550285 GCF_001515605.1 Sinocyclocheilus anshuiensis
ATCTACTGACTCAGAGACGGGGCACCCCTTGGCACCCGCATCCGGACCTCTGGAAACTTAATGTCTGGTCCCTGAACGGGACGCGGAGGTTCTAAGTGACCTACCCCAAGAGGTAGTGACACCATCACTTCAGCTCCGTTCCCTCCTTCAGGGAACGAGGGTTACCATACGTAACCCGAGACGTTCTGTAGTTTATTAAAAGTTTATTAATTCTGAACCATTAATAAAAGTGTGTCCATATTGCACCAAAATGTGACACTGCACTCCCTTGGGTCCGCAGCAACACACCCGCCACACGTGAAGTCGATTGGATGAACGGTTCTCGACCATAAATAGAACGCAGCAGCAGTTTACTGTCGGGAATTTGTCACGCCACGCCGCGCCACATCCAGTGTAGACAGCATAATAGTAGCGGTCAACCGATATATCGCCATGCCCGATATATCGGCCGATATTTGGCACTTTTCAAATATCGGCATCGGCCGATAAGCTTTTCTGGTTGGCCGATGTGTTCGAGGCGGGACGTTTATTTTGACGGCGCAGCAGACTTTTATTTTGATGGCGCTGAGTGAACGCCAGCGCCTGAGCGCACACTGCTCACATTCTCCCTCTTGTAGCGAACAAGAGGGAGAATGTGAGCAGTGTCGTCGTTCAGTTCTGTCTAATATGGATAGAAGTCTATCTAATAATCAGATAGAACTGTTAAACAAAGGAATTAAAATGTATACAAAAAAAGTATTATAACGATTGCTTTAATATTATTAGTAACAGAAAGGCAAACATTATAATACTTTCTCATTTGCCATCAGCATTCAGCAAATACGCATTTATATCATTTAAACAAATCTTTGAATGACTGATGAACATTTAATTTCACAAACCTTGCAGACTTAGTCGAATCTAGTTGAAGTGTGCATTTGTATCCTACATGATCGCGTGTTCTCTGGGTGACGGTCGGTCTGTGTGAATTGAATGCCGACAGGAGGAGAGTTCTGCTTGACTGGAAACGCGCGATCGACAAACTTTAAACTAGTGATTTCAAATTATGCTGCGCTTTATGCATTGCCCGCTGTCATATTCATGTAATTTTCATTGCATGCTGTATGTAAAATGAGTGTTACCTTGGCTTTATTTGAAAAAAAAAAAAAAAAAAAAAAGTCTGCGCCTATTGACTTCTAAAGTATAAGTACGTTTATTTTACACAATTATTTTTAATCCATTTTCAAATTATTTAACATTTCTTAACTATAAATGAAAATAAATAAAATTATATCGGCTTTATATTGGCCACCCTGCTTTCCAAGATATCGGCATCGGCTGTCAAAAAACCCATATCGGTCGACCACTACATAATAGGTTCTATTGTATTTTGTCGCGGCGCGGCGTCCGGTGTAGACACAGTGTTGAGAGAAGAATATGTTCAGCCCTCTCCCTCCGAAGCTTAGAATATTCGGAGTTGATTACTACCGAAGCTTCGAAGCTCAAAAAATGGTATTCAGACCAGCCCTACTACTATATGACCTAGTAGCAATTTATTTGATGTGTATTGGCACAATAATTAAATCCATCTGACCTGGTTAAATGCCATTTGTCCTGGTACTGAGCGTATGAACTAAATACACCACAGCTCTGTGTTTCACCAAGGCGTGATTGGATACTACACACTGAAAAAAGTTTTTCGAGCAGTACTTCATCCAATTAATAATTTGTCTTTCAATTAAATTTACCATTATTTGTTTTATTTTCAAGTAATATTTTTTTAGTTCAAAACATTGATAAATATAAATATTTTTCATTAAGCGCTCAACTAAGACATATTTGTTTTGACGAATGTAAAATATCAAGGTTAGATTAACTAACTTAATTATTATTAAGTTTATATCATGACCATGCCTCCTCACACTGGTGCTGCGAGTCCGTTAACGACACCATTTTGTCACTGTGTGATTGTGTGTGAATTCAACGAGCTGTGGATGAGAAGGTGGAAACTTTGTTTTAGATAAGTTAGTTGTATGGACGTTATTTTCCGCCATTTACCTTTTATTGCTCTTTCTTTTCCTCCAGAGACTGTGATCGGCGAAAACTGTTGTTTGTCTAAACGACGGGTCATCCGTTAGCTAGCTAGTTTTCTCACGCGCCTGCAGCGGACAAAACCGCACTTGAACCCCGGACCAGCGAGTTCGACTGAGATTATTTTCGTCTTTTCCTTTTTCTTTTTCACTCGATGTTGTTTATGAGGACTGTAAGTTAATTTTACTCATACAGCAGCTGCGATTGCAGCGGAGGAGAGACGATGGTGGCGTTAATATGGTGAGTGCAATAATTTAACGACATGGCTGTTGTTTGAAAGAGTACGTTTAAATTAATTAACGGTATAAATACAAAAACGGATGAATATACTTCTGTCTAGGTTCAGAGCGCTCTTAAGAAGAAATGGAAGAGATGCTTTGGAAGTGTAAGTATGGCCCTCATAACTGTGAAAAGAGAGCACAGCTAACATTATATAAACATTAGCCCCCGGATTCACAGGCCAGTCTCAGACTAAAATGCATATTCAAGCTGTCTTAACTGAAAATATCTTGTACTGACACAATTCAAATTACTTTATGCACTAAAATGTACACTTATGCCACCTCACAGCAAAACTCCAGAGCAGCAGTATGTCATGTGGGTTAACTGAGACCAGTTCTGAGGAGGATCACTTTATTGACTGGCACACTGCACATTAAATGTAAACCCTTAAATCAGATGCCCTTATAAAGACTGTAACTTTAATGTTTGCTCTTCACAGAAAAGTTGTCAACGACAAACCTGACATCACCCAAAAGGCCAGCTCTTTTTACAAGTGCATTCATCCCATGTTCATCCCATTTTATAAGTGCATTCATCCCATGTTGTATTTGCCATAATTACAAGATTACAACTTGGAAAAAGAATTCATGTCCTTGTAGAACTCATAATTGCCATCTGTAATCTGGGAATTTTCTGAGAGCTTCTATTTGTACCACGTGACCACTGTACCTGACTGCTGCAGATTAATTTAGGCATTGATAGTGTTGCCATAGAAACGCACAGTTCCCGGTCCAAGGACATGAACAGCTCTAAGTAGAACATGGTGTGAACACATCATATGATCTTGAGTATTTGACAACAGCATTATCTAACTGACTTGATAATGTCTTTATCGATCTGTTTCTTCCTGTTAGGATGCAGCTGACAAGACAGACTCCAGTAAGACTCCTCAGCGTTGATTAAGCAAGTCCACAGCTAACCCATCTAGAGTGGTTATCATCTTGGAAGAACACTTTGTAATGGATGAACCGACCAATCTCAGGCCTTCTATGTCCATTTTTTCAGACTGATTTATGCTCTGCACCTGGACTAAGTATGAAAAAAGCACTTTATATTTTATTCAGCAGGTAATGCTCAACCTCGGAAAAGGTGGGTTAGCACCTAAAACTCAGAGTGGAATAAAACCATAAAGTTTTGATGCCGTTTGTTGTGATTCTGAGATTAACTGTTTTATGTTAGTTTGTTAAACTAGTTTTTTCATGTTTCATGGGGAAATATTTTCAGATAAAAAATTTATGTTTTTTGTTTTTAAATTAACATTTGGAATTTAATTCAAATAAAACAGAAAATTGCATGAATGTTCCTTTATTTGTTTGCTTTTTTCTTAATTTTCTAGTTTAACAAATTGGAAAAATAAAACAACTGATATAGATTTAACTTGGAAATTACACTGAAAAAAAATGTTTCATTCAACCAGTTAAAAAAATGTAGGATAATGATTCACATCTATATTTTTTAACTTGAGCCAACGAAAAATAAATAACTTGCCCTAAACAATATTTTCTATGTCTATGAAAACTATAAAAATAAATTTCTTAAATGAGAATTTTTGTTTTGATTACATCTATATTTTTTTGTTTGGATCAAAAATAGAATTTAAATTAATTGACTTTCTTCAACAAGAAAAATATACTTTGTGCCAAGTTTTATAAAATAGTTTTAATAGACATAGAAAATATTGTTTAGGGCAAGTTATTTATTTTTCATTGGCTCAAGTTAAAAAATATAGATGTGAATCATTACCCTACATTTTTTTTTTTTTTGGATGAATGAAACATTTTTTTCAGTGCAGATAATAAGAGCAAGAACTATTGGCTCTTTTGAGCAAAGCAGTTCTCTGAAATTCTACAATACTCTAATCATCACAATAATATGGTTTACCCAGACAAAACAGCATGTAATCACCAGAAAGGGCTAATATTTCAAATCCTCTGGTTACTTTTCTTCTCTGGTGTTCATCCACATAAGAACTCAATCAAGTAATAACAAAAGCCTTATAAAAACAGTCCACAGTGACAAGCGGATGTAAAGCATCGGTTTCTTTGTACACTACAGTACCTTTAGAATTTCATGAAAGAGCTTCTTACCTTAATAGAAAGGACACTGGAGCTCCAAAGAAAAATGAGAGACTCACCCACTCTTGAGTAAATCTTGAGCTTTCTTAGCCACACAATGTTAAAATAACACAAGGGCTTATGTCATTTCTGGTCTTCACCTGTTAGTACACTGTACGCGATGGTAACTGTGCACGACCCCGAAGCAGCTCGCATGTTCCAGTCTCACATTCACAGGCCTATTGAAATGTGCGCATTTGGGTCCCGTTCAAAAGTACAAGATTAAGACATTTTGAAAGGAACCGATTGAATCTGATCTAAGATGAAACGCTCTGGTTTACAAGAACACCACTACAAAAAAAAAAACTCTGCTTGTGTGTTATTACCTTTAATATCCAATTAGCCGGGTATTGTACCCAGTGCTTCTTACCTCGAAACCCAAAACAAACTAAATTCCACAAAGTAACTGGACACTAACCTAGACGTCAACCATTACCTGTATGTTTAAGCACCTGCCAATCAAAATGATTTCTATATTTTTGATGACAAATGTTTACAGTAAATTAATCATTACTGCAACAATGAAAACATAACATGCTTTATGGAAAAAATTGTAAAAAATAATTCATTATTATTATTATTTTGTATTATTATTATTATCCAATATTTGTTTAATTGCTCCATATTAATACAGTTTTTTGTATGATACTTTACACATTAAGTGATTTTTAATGATTGTTTTATTCCTGCTACAGATTTATATTTAAAAAAATTATTTTGATATATTTCAAATGTATTGTTCCCCTCCCCCTCCTATATAAAGGTACATTGAGTGCTTTAAATTATGAGTAACTCAACAGTTTCAATGTATCTTCCCCAGCACTGAGCCCTTCCTACCCACTCAGTCCTGCATAACATACATTGAGCATGAGCGTTCACTATAGGGCTAAAGAGAGACATTTAGCATAAGAGAAACAAGAGGCAGACCGTCTATGTGAAGAGCTTTTGTTCTGAGAACAGCTCCAGCAGTGTTACTGTATAACTCTACAGAGCTGGACGTCGCTTCCAGGAATGTTTCCACCAAACATAAATTTTATCATTGTCCATAGTTCCCACTCTCTGGAGAACTCCAGACAAGCGGAGTAAAGAGCACAATAGACATGGATGGCTTTTAATATCGTTTTGAATTTTATGGATCTGTACTTTATAAAAAGTGCAGCTGGCTTCATATTTTTAAGCATAAGCATGGAATATTCTGGTGATGATTCTAGAGGAAGGACATTCAGAGCATCACAGTTTCCAGTGTCTTTGAAGGCATTGTCACACGGTTAAAAAGTCATTCTTACAGGAAGAACTAAAACCGGACTCAATATGAGGCAGTATGCGTCATGAACTTATTCAACAGAGAATAAAGCATCATGTTTAATTCAAAGGAAATGCTTATCTTTAATATATATATGTGAAGTTTATCATTTTCTTGACTAAACTGTTCTCTAAACACAAGACATCATGTAGATGGCTTGTTAATCTCCCTTAAAGCAAAAAGACTGCTTATGAAAGATTCCTTTCAGACAGTGTTGAAAACGCATACTTCAATGACAACCTCATTGTAGATGTAACATAAATTAAAGCACATGACACACAGGTGCAGCGCTATATATTGATTATATGCACAATACATTCAGAATATCACACTGGTTTTGATGTGATGACTTATAAGAGAAATATAAGGTTTCAGCAGAAAATGATTCATTTCTGTGTATCAATCAGTTCGATCAGTTAGAATTCAAAAAGCGATTTATTCCCATCATAACTCAAAAAACATTCCCACGGAGCATTTTCCATGCATTACAATGTCTTATTAAAACTATACGTCAATATTGTTCATAACTTAGCATTCTTAAAATGCTGCATATAAACGAAATGATTAAATGTCATTCTTAGGTTTTTGTTTTGTGCAACTGACTGTGGAATCATTAATAAAATCATTCTTTTAAAGTCATTTGTAATTACATGCTCAATTAGTGCCAAAAGAGTGAAAAACACTGAGGTATATTCTTTACACCTTGATTATTTTCTAACTGTGCTTGTTGGCACCCAGACATGTTTATAGTGACCAATAAACTAGCTCTGATAACCTCTGGCCTCAAGTCAAACACTCCTGACAGCCAGAACAAAAGCGGTTTTTAACGAGACGTGGCCTACACCTAGACTGATTCCAGAAAATCAGGAATGTTTGGGTGTTTTCAACTGTGTGCATCAACCCACTAATGCAATTTAAACTTCATTTTTCAAAACAATCACACATTCTGATTAATAACAACTGTTTTGCCACCATGGTTTTATGCACTTAAATGTTAACAAAACTGTAGTACGCTCTGTAGAAAATAAACAAATCTATGATAATAAGAACTTATTTATCAAGCATATTGCCTTGAGAAAGCAAAAATCACAGAATCAGAGTGACCCTTCTCATATGACTGCAGCAGCTTCACTCACACACACACACACACACTCACACACACACACATACACACACACACACACACACACTGTTGAGCTTTTCCACAGCTGACTGTTAGCTTATGATACCCAACAGCTGATAGACGATCTGCTGCTCTGCTTGAGCTACAAATCACCAAAAACAACACATCAGCTTCACCTGAATACTCAACGCTCATTCAATGGGGAAAATTTATTTCCGTGCATTTATATATTTCCCTAAACATGCATGTTGCAGAAACAGGCTGACTGGCAGGATGATGCTGAGAAGAAAATAACATCCCTAAGCCAGGACTAGTGATCCAAATGGCTGGAAGCCACTGTAGGTGCATGAGGGGAGATGCATTTAGAGCAGACATGAAGGATGGGACAACACCACAGACAGATGTAGACGACCAATCAAATCAGAATTTCACAATGGGCTTATATAACAAACATCTAATGCAATCATCTGAACACACAAACAGAACAATATTTCTACACGATCTGTCAGATAGACAAAAATAAAGGGGTTTTGTCTTACTGTAACAAGCTTATTCAATTTGTCACATCAGGTCAGCAAATCTGCCAGCAAGTAAACGGTTTCCGTTCAGTAACCAATGAAACAATGTATGTATTAATGTAAGCATGAATCACGCTGATGCTCTGACACCGTTAACCGTCTCGCTGCCGAAGCAAATTTTTAATTGAACAAGCGGTCAAACCTGAGTCATTCTTTACCTTTATATTTCTCAAGCACGTCCTCGTACGCCTGGAGATACTCCAATTCGTCGGCGAGCATATACGGAGCCGGTCCGTAGCGGGCCATTGGCGGAGCGGTCGAGGCTGGTCATTTACCGGCCGCACTGGCGAAGTGAAGCCTGACCGATCAGCGCCTCTGCTCCGTTACCGGCGACGCCCTGCGTCCCCTCCCAGATCCGCCAACCGGCCAATGAGCGCGACTTCAGCCGCTTCAGCCGTGCGCCGGTGAGAGGGGATCCGCGACTGTCCTTCACTGCATCCCAGCAAACGCCAATAGGTTCTTCAAAATAATACCAGTTGTCACGATATGCCGTTTTGCGTGCTTTATTTAACGCTGCTACTCTTCCTGACACTGTTCATGTGTGGTCAGCATTCATCTGGAATGCTATATATAGGCTATATACAGTATATATCACATGTCAGACTACATGAAGGGGATAATGTGTCATGCACAGTCATCCTCTATTTTAGAGGCACATGCTGGTGGTCACCGCTGCCATGTGTCTGCAAGCGTGCTCTCCAAGGTCCTAAAACCGGAGCATTCCCGTCCTCGCGTTTGCAACGGGAACATGATGGCGCTGCGCTCCATGAACACAACTCTCTCTTTATTACAGGACAAACAACATCTTCCCAAGCAGATGCCGACCAATCTCAACTTTTATAATACTAAACACCATGCAGCTCTGCTTTATATTGATGTTTCTTTTTTTTTTTACAATGCTTTACAAGTTATTCTATTTGTAGGGTAAAGCCTAATGTGTTATTATTGTTCTATAAAACCATTAAAAGAAAAATGATTTATCATAGAAATAAATATCATGCAACTGCCAAATGATGAACTGCAGGCTGTTTGTGCACACTCTCTAGGGGAAGAAAAGGTACAAAACCTGTCACTAACATACCATTTAGGTACTAATTTGTATGCTATGTATTAATATGTACCTATAAGATACTAGTATGCATTTTTAGAGGTAAATATGGTACAAAAGTGTACCTTTTGAAATGATACCACCCCAGTCACAGCGTTTGTACCTTTTTCTTCTGAGTCTGTGTATATAGGCTATAGAGATAGATAGATAGATAGATAGATAGATTAGATAGATAGATAGATAGATAGATAGATAGATAGATAGAATAAAAACAAATATTTTGGCATATTATTATGGCATGTGATACTGCCATCTGGTTCTCATGTTGAATAGGTCATAATGCTACAGAAGCCTCTCATTCCAGAGCAGGACAACATGCACATTACAGACTGCTGATTCATCTTTCAGCCTTGAGCTTTTAAAAACAACTCTGACTTCCAGCTACCGTTTCACAGCAGTTTCACAGTGCATCAGAGGCAACTTAACGCTCATTATTTTTCTTATGATGATGCCCTGCAGATTTTAGGCAGATGTAAGGAGCAGGTGTTTCTGGTGCAAGACATTTAAAGCACATGATCAGGACCACCCATTAGACAACTCAAGTTCCAATGCCTTTTTTAAATACTTTCTTAAAACCCAAACAACGTGAATTCTTCATCGCTTATTATTTATCCAACTCTGCATTTGTACGTGTAGTTCACTGACTGCTGCTTGATCAAACAGCAAACGACAGGCCTCGTCATTTTCTCTGCAAGAGCCTAATGAATGGACGTGCGTGGCTGCAGTGAGACTGGGATATATTTTGGATTCCTACCTGCGATTCTGAGCACCGCTCTCTCGGCAGGATCCAGCACGGATCCTCCCTGGATCTTCCGCTTCGAGCGCTCGTGTCTGGGTAAATTCCACGGTAACGTGTCCCCCGGTGCCGGCGACACCGACCCAGATTTCACACTGTACTCTTCATCATCGGAGAAATCTATCGATGAAGACATAGAACAGCGCAGGGACGCGTTCCCAGACACGGAGCTCTGTGTGAAGAGACAATAGAAAGGCAATAAATCGCGTATTCAGCACAGGAGCGCAAATAAAAACAGCGCTGCGAGCGAAAGCGACACCGTTATAGCACCATCACTGCGTTCACAACAGACCGAGATTAAAGACGCATCTGCTCTTTGCAAATAAGACTCAAATTATCAGAGATCAAGAATAAAACAAAACCCCATCAGGATGAATCGCATGTGGCTCCCCCGCCAGGACAAGGCAACACTCACCGCGGTGTACATCTCTAAAGGATGGGCAGAGATCCTACTTCCACTTGTTATTTACATCCGGCGATGTCATTTTGGATAGAACCACACCCTTGTGGCGGTAATTCCGTCGCGTGTCGCCCGGTTTGATCCAAAGCTTGAAATGGTGCGAAATCCCCCAGAGACAGACAGAGAGAGCATACAAACCCACGGCGTCACCATGCACTGACACGCGCAGACTAGAACCACGGACAGAAGCCAGAGCTTCGCTGAGCTGCTGCGGTGTTACAGCGCCACCACCCTCGCCGCGTCCTCACCAGCTACATGACAGCTACTGCTCTTTCACTTTCTCAACTGCTGAATACCTTATATGTGACCCTGGACCACAAAACCAGTCATAAAGGTCCATTTGATCATCTGAAAGCTGAATAAATAAGCTTTGCATTGATGTATGGTTTGTGAGGATAGGACAATATTTGGCTGAGATACAACTATTTGAAAATCTGGAATCTGAGGGTGCAAAAAAAATCTAAATATTGAGAAAAAGACCTTTTCAGTTGTCCAAATTAAGTCCTTAGAAATGCATATTACTAATCAAAACGTAAGTTTTGATATGTTTACGGTAGGAAATTTACAAAGAAAAAATCTTCATGGAACATGATCTTTACTTAATATCCTAATGATTTTTGGCATAAAAGAAAAACTGATCATCTTGAACCATACAATGTATTGTTGGCTATTGCTACAAATATACCCGTGCTACTGATGACTGCTTTTGGGCTCCAGGGTCACATATACCTAAAAATTTAATTTTGTCACCCCTATTTCATTCGAAATATCAAGACAGTTTTCCCATGGAACACAAAAGGAGAAATTCTGAAGCAATTTAAAATTTTCTGTTGCGTGCAACAACTATGTGTAGCCCTTTAATGAAAATTTAAAAAAAAAAATTATTTCCGCAGCAAAACTTCAATATATTGGTGTCCTGAAACGATATATTCTAAACCAGGGCAAGTTGTTGCATGTTTTATATACTTTTAAACAGTGTTGGGAAGGTTACTTTAGAAATGTAATAGGTTACAGATTATAAATTACCCTATCTAAAATGTAATAAGTAGTGTAACTATTTCAAGTACTTTATTAAAGTAATGTAACTGTTTACATTTGATTACTTTTCTACATTTCTAATGTTTTCAACAAAAATCAGATTTACTTTGAGGTTAAATACAGATTTAAAACCATAAGAAATAGTTTAGTAGCTATGATACTGTTTTTGAAATCATATATTTGCATAGGAAACACTGGCATCTAACAATGCCTTGAAAAACAAACAGTGGTTACAATTTATTTTAAGGTGTCCTTGTTACAGTGTAATTATGCATTTAAGTACTGAGTAATATTAATTAACTACATGCACTTACTGTATAGGGTTAGGATTAGGGTTTGGCTTAGGGTTACTTGCACGTAATTATGCATAATTAATTGTTATTATAATAGTAAGTACATGCAACATGTGTAAGGACACCTTAAAATAAAGTGTTACCAAAACAGTTCATATTAAATAATACATGTACATAAACCCAAATAGGAAATAAACAGGTATCGAAGAAGCATGTGTCCTAAACTCCTGAAACATTGGTGTCTCATATTTTAGAGCAGTCACTGCAATTTATGAAAGAAATCAATTAAATCTGTATGTGGGTGTGTGAAAAAAACTCTGATGTGTTCCCCTTTGTAATCATTAACATTTTCCTAAGTAACTGTAATTTAATTACACAGTTTTTCTCAGTAACTCTATGTGATTACAATAACATTTATTTTGTAATTAAATGACGTAATTTAGTTACATGTAATTAGTCAGGCTACTTCCCAGCACTGCTCTTAAACTAAAGTTTTCAAAAGGGAGTTTTCAATGCAGTGGCATAGAAGAACAATTTTTGGTTCCCCACAGAAGCTTTCTGTGAACAGTTCTTAAAATAAGTGTCAAGAATATTTTAATAATCTGAAGAACATTTTTTCCACTTTTGTGGAAACTTTAGTGCATTTGGAAAGGTCTGTGGATGTTAACGGTTCTTCATGGAACCAGCAAAGCCAATAAATAACTGTTATAACTCTTTTTAAGAGGGTAGGTCATCATTTTCTATGTTTATCCAGCTACAGCTATTTTATAGTTTTGTATGTTGCCCTTCTTCATTTTTGATCTTGGTGAATTGTTATGTTCTTGAAAGGCATTAAAGGGTTAGTTCACCCAAAAATTAAAATTAGGCTGTGTTTTACTCACCCCCGAGGCAACCTAGGTGTATATGACTTTCTTCTTTCAGACGAATCCAGTCGGAGTTATATTAAAAATTGTCTTTGATCTTTTTTAAATATGGTTATTTTTCTTACAAAAATGCATCGATTCGCTACAGGAGGCCTTTGTTCACCCCCCAGAGCCGTGTGAGACACTTTTTTTATGGATGGGCGCTTTTTATTTAACTTATTTTGGACTGATGCACTGCAACACCCGCTGAGTGCCATTAAATAGCTTGAAAGATCAAAGACAATTTTTAATATAACTCCGACTGGATTCGTCTGAAAGAAGAAAGTCATATACACCTAGGATGCCTCGGGGGTGAGTCAAACACAGTCTAATTTTCATTTTTGGGTGAACTAACCCTTTAAATAACCTATATAATACATTTTAAACATACATAGTGTCTTTTTATTATAGTTTTTTATTACTTTAAAAAAAAGTATTTAGCATTAATAAAGGAGTAATGATTTCATCTGAAGTCACTGTGAATAAAAAGGAGGTTCCAAATGTGAAAACGTACTATTCATATTACAAAATATCGGGTATTTGTGCGTGGTAAATGTATCTTGTTAAATGTAATGTGTTGAGCTGTATCTCTTTGCTGTGTAGTCAAAACATTATGTTTTGTTTAAAAAAATAATGATAATAATTTAATTTAAAAAATAACACTACACTTCACTACATATCAATGGAAGTCAGAAGTCTGCCGACTCTCCCTGGTCCCTTCAAACTTTAAGTATGACAACCATGTCAAAGCATGAATGTGAGTTAACAGCTGTGAGGCAAGCGGTCACTGTTAGCCAGACAGCATGTGCTCCAGCAGGGATTGGAAAAAGAAACACAGAATATGGTAAAATATTCAAAACAATACAATACTGGTATGCTTGTTTACATGTTTCCAGATTTACAAAAATGTACTGCTTGGTTGAAGCATTGTAATACTTTAGTTATATGCATGATAACTCATTTCTGTATAATCTGTTTCAGCAAAACGATGTGTCCACACATACCCATTATGTTCTGGATTCAATAAAAAACAGCATATAATATTCATGTAAGGCTTGTGTCTATCATCTGGGTAAATGATTAGCAATATTAACAATGAAATATGTTATTGCAGAGAACTTTCACAGATAATCTGTCAGATACTATATGTGACATTCACATCAAAGTATAGCATAAAGTCTACTTTCACTACCAAAGAAAAATGTAATAATGTAGACATAAAGACACATAAAGAGCAAGAATCTGATGTACAAGAAGAAACATATCACTGTAAAAAATGACCGTGAATTTAACGGTAAAAGACTGTAAAAATGCTACAGTAAAAACCTGTTAAATGGTTAACGGTAAATTCCCCTACTATATACGGTGAAAAACTGTATTGGACATTACATGTATTGGACATTAATTTTACGGTAGTATACCGTTTTTGGAAGTGAAAAAGACTTACAGTGAATAACCGTAAATTGACATTCCCAGAATTCCCTGCATTACATTTCAAATTTGATGTTTTTTTGTTGAAATAACAGTTTCTTCTTAGTTTTTTCTTATCAGTTTTGTATATTAGGGTTGTGTGTTACACCTAATGTTGTTAAATGAATGTTTATTGCATTATTTCAGTTTCATGTGTGTTACCATGATGGTGTTTGGTGTTTGTGTGAATGACACTGTGCACCTTCTATATGTGTTATTATTTTAAAGCTGCTTGTGATGGGCTTTGGTTCATCATGTGATTTTCTCATCACCGCCTGCATTTGGTGGTTATCAGTGTATTACAAAGCTACAAAACAGATTTCAGTACTTCAATAGGTTGGTATATTAACATTATATCAGTTAATGAAAATACGGTATTTAACTGTAAATTTAAGTTAAAACAGTAAAACCTAAAACGTTGCTACCGTATTTTTTTACGGTAAAATTCCGGCAACCACAGCTGCCGGTTTTTTACCGTAAATTTTACCGTAAAATTCTTATGTACAGTATGCAATGCAAAACTTTGTAATACTGAGCATTCTGATGTACTATTATTGATTGTGTCTCCGACAACAAAGTTCAAGTTCTGTTGTAAGGTAATAACATCAGAAGCAGCTTTACAGTATTATTTCTGGGATATTTTTTGAAAATGCTAGACACTCTCAGTGCCTCTCTCACCACTGCAGTGAGATGACATTATCGATCAAACAAAGAGTGCACAACAAAGTTGAGATGGGCACTGCACTTACACAGTATATAGCGGTTTAAAAGGGAGGGCCTATTTCGAAGGAAGGAAGAAGAAATGAGCAGCATGCCGAATTCACATATGCAAAATCACTCTCATCCACATCCTGTTATTCTGAGTATAAATATCACTTACAAAGGGCCTTTGATCGATCACCTTCCTGCCTTTCATAAGAGTCTGGTCAGTCTAAAGTTAACAACGCCCATGTTTCTACTGTTTGAATCAAATAAGTTTCTTTTCTTTTTCCTTTTTTTTTGCCCTGCATTATGTTCCTATGATGTCCACATTACAAAGTGGTTTAAAATCTGGTATTATATCCTAAACATTATGTGTCAGCACTAAAAGATCATGCATTGCATTGACTTTTTTTTTTTTTTTTTTGGTTGAAAATGATAATTTTAAAATAAACAAATGACAACACAAAAATTACCTTTTGGGTCTTTATAATTTACATATGTTCAGAGAATAATTTTTTATTTTTTTTCCCCCAAAGAAGAAATCTTGGTTATCTTTAGAATGATCACCACACCATCAGTAAGAATTTAGGATGCACTTTCACGTTCTCAGGTTTTAACCATTGCAACTCTTGGTCAATCATTGTGGTGTTTATCAATGACTGAGAAACACAAACTGACTTAGCAACTTAAAGTCAATATTAAACTTACATATACATATACAAAATATACATATACAGTAAGTCATATACAGGTTTTCTGTCATTTTTGGAAGGCGAAAAGAGGTCTAGAAGAGATTGGAGCGAGGGATTGAAAAATAGTTGGGCTTTGTAATGGCAACCAAAAATTAAAGTTGATACAGATATGGTGCAGAGGCACAGCCAGGAATTTGGTGCAAGTTTTTATTTTTATTTATTTATTTTTTAAATAATATTGACAGATAAATCACACAAGAATGGCTGTGTATTAAAGGGGTCCTATTATGCTCTTTTACAAAGTCTTGATTTTGTTTTGGGGGTGTACTAGAACAGGCTCTCATACTAGGTTGTTCGAAAAACACATTCTTTTTCACATATTTTACATGATTACAACACCTCTCTCCCCAGTCTGGCATGAATGGCTTGAATAGTTCCTGTATCAAATAAAGGCCCGCCTTCTGAAATATGAAATGTGCTGTGATTGGTTAGCTGGGCCGGTGTGTGTTGCGATTGGTTATTGCGATTGGTTAGCTGGGCCAGTGTGGTTGTGATTGGTTAGCTGGGCCAGTGTGTGCTGTGATCGGTTAGC
>NW_015558654.1:550295-560099 GCF_001515605.1 Sinocyclocheilus anshuiensis
ACCCTTGGGGAAGTTGTGGCCTAATGGTTAGAGAGTCGGACTCGTAACTCAAAGGTTGCGGGTTCGAGTCTCGTACCGGCAGGAGTTGTAGGTGGGGGGAGTGAATGTACAGCACTCTCTCCACCTTCAATACCACGACTGAGGTGCCCTTGAGCAAGGCACCGAACCCCCAACTGCTCCCCGGGCGCCGCATCATAAATGGCTGCCCACTGCTCCGGGTGTGTGTTCACGGTGTGTGTGTGTTCACTGCTGTGTGTGTGCACTTTGGATGGGTTAAATGCAGAGCACTAATTCCAAGTATGGGTCAACATACTTGGCCACATGTCACGTCACATTTGGTCACATTTGGTCATGATTGTAACCACTCTAAGTTCGTCTGCCTTGGGAAAGCTAGCGTGTCTCCGACGTAGTGAAAACACTCGTTGCCTTCTCTAGTGCAGCTCAACCAGGTCTCGTCCCATTCGTAGACGAGTGATATCACAAATCCCGGAAAATATGCGTTGTAGTCCAAATGAGTCGTTCGTTGTAGTTTTAGAAAAGTGATTTCTGTTAAATAAAATATCTCCTTTTGAAGTGGACTTTGAGCTTTGTAACTTTGCAGATCTTTTTTTATGCTCAAACAGCAAAATTACAGACTAGCTAAAGTTGAAAAAGTGAAAAAGCATAATAGCACCCCTTTAAGAAAATCAATAAAGTTGATTTTTATTTCATGTTGATTTTAGCTTAGCTCCTTTATTACATTTTACTATTTTGTATTATTTTTATTTTTTTATTAGACCTAAAATATGCTTTTTAATTTATTACAGCGCTATTGGTAAAGATATCTGAAGTTATTTTGGGCAACATCGCTCAACAGAGAGTGTGGTGTGGCTCAAGATAACCTCAGATGTCTTTAGCATTAGCGCTGTAAGAAGTTAGTACACTCTTACAAATAAAGGTGGGATTTCAAAGAACCATTTTTGGTTCCCCAAAGAACCTTTCAGTAAACAGTTCTCAAAAGAACCATTGTTTTTCTTAGAGTGAAGAACATTCTAAAAATGTAAAGAAACACGTTGCGCTATGAAGAACATTTTTGTGCAATGAAGGTTCTTCATGGAACCATAGATGCCAATGTAGAAGCTTTATTTCTTCTAAGAGTGGACTGCGAGTGAATGCCTCATAGATGAGGATATACCTACTGGTTTGCGTGTTGGCGTGAGCTGCACGGAGTGATAGAAGTCTGGCTGGACTCTCTTCTTCACTCTGCGCTTCCTCAGGTTCGAGTCCGGCTCGCTCTCGATGAGCGGCTTCTCTTCAGAAACGCGCGCGCGTGCGCTTCTCCTCGCGTGACGTGGACTGTGACGACATACCTGTCAAACAATGACCATAATATCATCGCAGAACAAAAACTGCGAAACGCTACAAATTATTGCAGTTTTCCCTATCCTAAAATAATAACACTTGCCACCTCCGTCTATCTTTCGTTGTTTATTAGTTTTCAAAACTTCTTGGTAGCATACAATATTTACACAAAAGTAGTCTTTTCTGAATTTTCTTCACAGACAGAGCAAGAGAAAGAGATTTACCTCAGAGCGAAAATGATGCGGCCGCAAACCAGCTTCTAGAACAAATGGGAAAGATTGAAACAAAGTCCACATGCATTCAGTCATATTGTGTCTAATTAGAGATGCTCTTCAAATAACTCTGTCTGTTCTTGAAATAAAGAACACTTTATTAAACACTCAACGAGAACAGACGATGAAAATGAAGCATCGCTCTTGCGCTCGCATGCCGCACTCAGGCGCTTTAATGGCCGTGTCGTTTTTCGAGAAGAGTGAATGAAAATGTCTAATAAATACTGTGCAGCATGCATGTTATCGCAATGACATCCTACAGAAACACATATATAGGGTGGTCTACTCACCACGACTCCTCGAACGCCTCGTAAACACGGATTTTATGGGAATTTTCTCAGTGCGGAGCTTCCGATGCCAGCAGCTGAGAAACAGGATCGTGGCGACAGTTCCTACCAAAAGCAATAATAGCAATAATACACACTGAATACTTAAGGGTCTCAATAAGACCAGAAAAGCCGCAGCAATCATTGCCACTCCTACACGTCTGCTTCCTCTCCTTATGTAATTAGGCTACTATGAGCGGCTATTTCATGCTGTAATGCCTCACTTGTAGGTCCCCGGCATATAATCTATCTCATGGTGTCTGTACTTCAGTAATGGACCACAACAAGCCATGACTCAGCAGGAGCCCCTGTTGTTTAGAGCTCATCGGGGCAGCGCCAGCATCAGCAGCATCTCATCTGAGCTCAGCAAAGCTGCGGCGCGCGAGCAGGAGCATCTATACCCAGCAAGCAATAGCCGTCATTTCAACGTCTCGGTTAAGTATAGACCCGATATAGTCCGGCTATGTGTAACCCACTTCTAGCCCAAATAACATTGAATTTGGGTTCATGTCGTTTTTTGGCAAAATAACTTGTGAGATGTATGATATTCCATCATGTAAGCAAAGTAACAGCGTTTACATTACACAAGAGAGCACTAAGTTTACTTGTCGGAGAGCAGCGGGCAAACAACAAATGATAAAGGACATTCCTACTTGGTCTTGTAAGTATCTGTGTTTTCATTTTGACATGTGTTCATTATTTATCTCTATTATTTGTTATCATGTTTAGGAACCATGACATGTTAGTGAAGGGAGCAGATTGTAGTTGATAGTGATCCTGGACTAGCCCACGGTTCAGCACGCATTAATTAAAGTAAAAAAATTATGTCAAGCTTTTCTTGTGCTTTTTTCTTCTTTCTTATTTGGCAGATGCTGTGATGACCAACTTCCCGGCAGCAACAGAGTTGGACTTGAGGAATGCAGTTGGGAAGCATTTTAAACAAGAAATAAAACCAATAATTAATAATTTCCTTTAAGTTCACTGTTGGGTGTTTTATTTGATAAAAGTAAACCAACAAAAGGGTTCATCTTTTTTTTTATGTTGTCATTTATCCGTAATGTTTTAATGTTAAGTGTGATAACATGCTCTTGATTTGTATTAGATTTTTTTTCTTTTAAATATCTTAAGTTATTAAATATCTTAAGTTATTAAGCTTAAGTACTTAAGCTTCCAAGCGTAAACAAACACTGACCGTATGTTTCTAGCGTGAGCTCTTTTGTGAAGCACTCTACGTGGACTCAATCCCATTCATTTCTGGGACGCCTTAAATTAGTTTTATTTGAACGACTTACAATCCGAATCAGATTTAATGGCAGAGCCCTTATCAGGAATATGCATATGGGTTATTTACAGTTAACTTGCCACATCAGTGATGCCAGAACATTGCTGTAAGAAAGAGTGCATGAGCATAGAATAGCATTTTGTAGTATAACCTATTTTACATTTAGGCCTACAGTGTAATAACAGTTAAATTAAGCTAAATTAAGTGAGCCATTATAATCTGTTCAAATTTACACAGAAGCAATGGATGGTAACATTACCCAAAACACAAATAAAACTGAAATAATGGCATAAATAAATAAATAACGTGAACTAATTGTGACCCTGGAGCACAAAAGCAGTCTTAAGTCGCTGGGGGATATTTGTAGCAATAGCCAACAATACATAGTATGGGTCAAAATTATAGATGTTTCTTTTATGCCAAAAATCATCAGGATATTAAGTAAAGATCATGTTCCATGAAGATATTTAGTACATTTCCTACCGTAAATATATCAAAACTTAATTTTTGATTAGTAATACGCATTGCTAAGAACTTCATTTGGACAACTTTAAAGATGATTTTCTCAATATTTAGTTTTTTTTGCACCCTCAGATTCCAGATTTTCAAATAGTTGTATCTCGGCCAAATATTGTCCTATCCTCACAAACCATACATCAATGGAAAGCTAATCATTCAGCTTTCAGATGATGTATAAATCTCAATTTTAAAAAATGGACTCTTATGACTGTTTTGTGGTCCAGGGTCACAGTTGATAATATTCATAAGAAATAGGCCTAGGATAACTATAGAAATAAATAGCCTATAAACAGACATTTCTAGGAATGCCCTTGTCTACGAATTATAAAGCGATTTACTGCTTGATATGCTTGTATAAAGGATACCGTTGCCAATAATATTTTACTGTAAACGTATATGATTAAGTTATAAGGTAAATCATATTTTTTTTTTAGTTATGAAACAAGTAGACTATACAGTTTTTATGTGTAAGGTGTCTTGATAATCATAGATTATATTAACAATGATTAATATTGCTTGCAGTATGCAGTAGGCTATGAATGAATCAAGCATGAGTTATGCAATCATTTGTTTTCCCCCTTTTAAAAAAATCTAGATAATTGTAGTATTTTGTAGAAAGAAAGAAAAAACACAGTCGTTTCATTATTTTTATTGAAATAACGGTAAAATAATAATAAAAAAATAACATGTGGTGGACGACTTTTATTTTGACGAGCTCACTTCCTGTGATGTTAGATTTGATGACCGCTTCCTACGTGCTCAGTTTTGGTAATGCTTTGCTAACTTTTACTCGAATTAGCATTAGATTTTGCGATTTTGTCTTGGTGGTGAACTGTTTGCAAGCGTTGTCATTACAGAGCAGCTTTCGAGACAGTTTGTTTGGTGTGACTTTCTCTCATTGTCCTGTCGACGAGTAGTTGACATTCATGCAAGCTGTTTGCAGGATTGATTACTTTTGATTTACTCTAACATCGGTGTATGACATCAAAATACCATACAGACGGTTCCTTATGCTTTCAAAATGCTCTCGAGGTATTTTGATGTCATACACCGATCGGTCTGCACACGCAAACAAAGCCAAAACCTAGATATTTTAGGCAATATAGAAATCCTGGCCAGGACGCGTCCTGGGAAAATGG
Organism: Sinocyclocheilus anshuiensis; assembly: GCF_001515605.1. Taxonomy (NCBI): domain Eukaryota; kingdom Metazoa; phylum Chordata; class Actinopteri; order Cypriniformes; family Cyprinidae; genus Sinocyclocheilus; species Sinocyclocheilus anshuiensis. The sequence goes on from NW_015558654.1 coordinate 555,175, forward strand.
CACGTATGCTCACCCTACTCTAACATGCGTTCACTATCCACGTTTAATGACGTAAAATAACATTTAAATGCTATGTATAATGTTAAAGCGTGTGCAGTTAGTTTTAAAATCGTTTTTGCATGCAATACTTCATGTCATACTGATGTCTTTTAACTGGCAGTGATTAATGTGATGCTCCACAGAGGACAGATGTGATGTCTGCCTCTACAGTCAGCGAGGATGAGGAGGATGAGGTGGAGTTTGTGTCTGTAAGTGTGCCTAAAATGTCACAGCCTTGATTTGTAGGGATGTAACGATTCACTCAACTCACGATTCGATTCGATTCACGATTTATTTATTTTTAAATGAGAGTTAATCGTTACATCCCTATTGATTTCTAATTTGAGTTATTAGGACAGTTGTCTGGATCTAGGTCTTCACACTTGGGAACTGGATTTGAGCCTGTGTAATATAGCAGAACTGATTAATTCGCATTAAAACACTGTGTTTTAGGAGGGTCTTCTCAGACCGGTGTTGGAATGCATTGACCTGCTGAGTGACGGAGAGGATGAGGGTGGCATGTCTGCCGCACACACCGTGAGTTTCCTTAAACACTGTCTAGAGTATAAAAATTAAAAGTGTAGGTCGTTATCTCTTCATTTACTCACCATCATCTTGTTCCGAACGTGCAACCTTTGTTTTGTGAAACACAAAAGATGATGTTTGGCAGAATGTCCAAGCTGCTCTTTTCCATCATGATTCACACAACCAAACTACAAAAATGTGCAGTATTCCAAGTTTTCAGAAGCCGTGCGATAGCTTTATGTGAGGAACGGGTTAATATTGAAGTAACTCTTTTCTGGTTTGTATTTCAGTGATTTTTTTAACTTAAACTGTAGTGAACAAACAAAATCTTAAATGCATTGTAAGTCTCTTTGGATAAAAGCATCTACCAAATGCATGAATGCCATGTAAATGGTGGTCTTACATTTCCACTTGCATCACAATTGGTCACAATCCATGGAAGGTCAAATGATATTTGGCATCAGTCATGTCAAACTTGGCTTGTATAATAGCGAAGTATAACATAACGTATAGTGCATGGCTCATATAGACACCTTTTTATGATACTGTAGTGTTTATTGGGAGGCAGATGAGAAGGACAAAAGGGAAGAAAGGGTGTCGGAAACAACAAACCAGTTCTCAAGTTACTGCGCTCCATAAGACACACCTCCCCCACCCCATAGAAACACGATGTTGTGTGCCAGGTGTAAACGTGGATGCAAATTGGGGCTTTGGAGTCGAGCACTGTCCTGCTTCATTGTATGGAGAAAAAAAGAAGCTTTGACAATCTTCAAATATGTTCTGAATTTTATATCGAATTTTTGGGTGAACTGTTCATTGTATATTATTTACATGTATAAGCTGCATCAGAATTTTTTATTTTTTTGTAATGTTCTTGTTTTGTCCTTGTGCTTTAATGCTTCGCTCAGATTGAGGAGCAGGTTGACCAGCAGAGGGCTCATGCTATGTCCACACTGGACAGACTGGCACGGCAAGTAGCCGTGGAAAAACTGGAGAGGCTTGAAAAGTGCAAAGCTTTTAAGGTTTGACTTTTCTCAGTCCTTGTAGACTTGGAAAAAAAAATCCATAGTTGCATATACCATCACTCAAGATTAAAGGAACCATTCACCCAAAAATGAAAATTCACTAAAAATTAGTTTCTTCTTGGGAGCAGATTTGTAGAAATGTAGCATTGCATCAGTGTCTCAGCAATGGATGCTCTGCAGTGAATGGGTGCCGTCAGAATGAGAGTCCAAACAGCTGATAAAAACATCACAATAATCCACACCACTCCAGTCCATCAGTTAACATCTGGAGAAGACAAAAGCTGCATGTTTGTAAGAAACAAATCCAGCATTCAGGTGTTTTAATTTTAATCTGTTGCTTCTGGCCAAAATCCATCCAATATCCATAATAACACTTCCTTCAGTGAAAAAGTCCATCCCCTGTTGTCCTCTCGCATCAAAATCCACAACACCAACTATTTTGGCTTGTAAACGGTGATTTCTCTCCTGATTCAGACCAGAACACCTTTTCACTGGAGGAAGCGTTATTATGGATTTATAGTTTAGCCGGAAGCAACAGTTTAAAGGATTAGTTCACTTGCAGAATAAAAATTCTGATGATATACTCACCCCCATGTCATCCAAAATGTTCATGTCTTTCTTTCTTCAGTCGCAAAGAAATGAAGGTTTTTGAGGAGAACATGACAGGATTGTTCTCCATATAGTGGACTTCAATGGCGGCCAATGGATAGAAGGTCCAAATTGCAGTTTCAATGCAGCTTCAAAGGGCCAGCCGAGGAATAAGGGTCTTATCTAGCCAAATGATCAGCAAATTGTTTTATTCTGGAAGTCAACTAGTCCTTTAAAGTTAAAAACATCTTAATGATGGATTTGTTTAATCTTTTGGCTTCTCCAGATGTTAACTGATGGACTGGAGTGGATTGTGATGTTTTTATCAGCTGTTTGGACTCTCATTCTGACGGCACCCATTCACTGCAGAGCATCCATTGCTGAGACACTGATGCAATGCAAAATTTTTACAAATCTGTTCCCGTTAAGAAACACATTAACATCTTGGATGTAAATGTTCAGCAAATTTTCATTTTTGGGTGAACTCTTCTAAACGGTAAAGCTTCTTGGTAACAATCTGTATTGTATAAAGTGCTATAGAAATGAAGGTGACTTGCAGTGCATGTTCAGGATAAATGACATAGATTTTGTGATTTGTTTTATAGGAGAAAATAATTTCACAGCAAGCACATGGGCAGCACGAGCTGTCGGTCAGCCATAGTAATAGTGGCAGTAGCGATGCTAAGCGATGTGTGGATATTTGGCTAAAAATGCCAGGTCTGTAATATTGTTCTAACTTTAATATTTCCACTAATAGTGTATGTGTATATGGTTGGTGCTTCTGCTCACTTTCTCTGGATTGCTCAGGGTTACAGCCCGGCACCGTGAACTCAGCCAGCTCACTGTGGAGACACAGATCGGCTCCCGTTGCAGCACAATGTTCTCCTCGAACCTGCCCGGTCATCAACTGCGGCAGAGTCTATGACAATGTTCCTTTGCTCGAGGGTCATCTTAAAAGGTACTTGGTACAAGTTCACAAATTGCTCAGAATTTTTCTGTTTGACCAAGTGTAACTTTTTATTGTCAGGTTTGATCATTCACCCTGTGATCCCACGATTACGCTGAGAGGCAGCCCCGCTGCTTTCTATGCCTGTGTGGCCTGTGGCCGCTACTTTCACTCCAAACGGGCGTGGAAGGACCATGTGGGATCTAAGGTTTTCATTTATCAATATTTTCATCTTTATGATTGCTGATGTTATAAAGGAGTCATATAGTATTTTTCCCCCCTACAATTTCAAAGTAAACATGTTAATATATTTTTGAATAAAATGTTTAATCGAGTTCTTTTTTGAAAAAACATTCAATGATAACGATATTGATGATGATGTTTTATTTTGTTTGGTGTGATTTCTGAAACCTGACATTCTGTATGGATAATTTATTCATAAGTCAAACCCAGACGTGATGTTTAGCAAAACCCATTTGCATTGCATGTGTGATCTAATGTAGGCCTACTTATCATTGAAACTCTACAAGTTAAATATCACCCTTATAGAAATGTTAATGATGAGGACGAATATGCATTTGTTTACATGTGTTTTGATGCAGTTTGAGAAGTTCAGAGCTGTGTTTTGTGCGAGTGAGATGAGTAGAGTGCAGTGTTGCAGTAGTACACCTGTTTTTCCGCCCTCTCTGACCCTGACTATTAAATGGGCCAGTTGTTGTCTGAATGCATTGCCACACAAATTGTTAAAGGAATAGTTCACCCAGAAATGAAAATTTGCTGAAAATTTACTCACCCTTAGGTCATCCAAAATAGATGAGTTAGTTTCTTCATCAAAAAAGATTTAGAGAAATGTAGCATTATATCACTTGCTTACCAAAGAGTCCCATATCCATAATAATGCTTTCTTCTGTGAAAAAGTCACCTCATCCATGTAGGAGAGAAATATGCACAGATCAAGCACCATTTACAAGCAAAAACAGTTCTAAAATGTAGTTGCAAGCAGAAGTGAAGGGGCCAAGCACAACGGAGGTAAAATGTAGTGATGTGACGTTCGACACTGAGGCTTCGAAGCTTGTATCAAAAAAATGAAACATCTCACAGTGAAGCACTGTACCGGAGCTTGATTTATTTTGCCAAAACCACGTGATCTGTGACGTCCGAAGCGTCGTTTTCGCACACAACCATGCTTCGTATTCTGATTCAAATAACGTGAACCACTTGCACAGTTTCAAGTGTCCCTCACGTCTTTGAAAAGAATAAATCATAATACGAATAAATATTTGCATGTGTAGTTTTCTGCATGATAATTTTGTATTAATTCCTGGTTCACAGACACTTTAACTAACCAATCGTCTATGATAATCTTCCGTTATTTTGATCATACAGCCTTGCCTATTTTTTCCTCAAATTTATTCACAGACTCATTTATTCATATTGTGTAATACAGTGACTGACATGAAGACTTATTTATATAGACTTCATATTTTATTTGCTTTATACAGGTTTTCATAGCACAAACTAATTTATTATCTGAAACCGTCCAAAAATGGCTGGGTTGTCTGGGACGCAAAGGCAGCTTTTTCCACCTTTTGACCACAAGATGTCGTTAGTGTGCACTGTCTTGAAAATCTTCGAGTAATGAACCTTTTTACGATACAGTTGAGGGGAAAGCCTCGGTGCTTCACAAAGCTTCATTTTCCCATCACTAATTCAAACAATAATCCAGAACAAAGCAAAAACGTTGACAAAAGGTAATCCAAAACACAGGGTAACAGAAAACACAACGTAACGAGTACCATACT
>NW_015558654.1:560840-605562 GCF_001515605.1 Sinocyclocheilus anshuiensis
TCTAGTAAAGGATAGATAATGGAAGTGATGTGACGTTCGACACCGAGGCTTCGAAGCTTGTATCAAAAAAATGAAACATCTCACAGTGAAGCACTGTACCGGAGCTTGATTTATTTTGCCAAAACCACGTGATCTGTGACGTCCGAAGCGTCGTTTTCGCACACAACCATGCTTCGTATTCTGATTCAAATAACGTGAACCACTTGCACAGTTTCAAGTGTCCCTCACGTCTTTGAAAAGAATAAATCATAATACGAATAAATATTTGCATGTGTAGTTTTCTGCATGATAATTTTGTATTAATTCCTGGTTCACAGACACTTTAACTAACCAATCGTCTATGATAATCTTCCGTTATTTTGATCATACAGCCTTGCCTATTTTTTCCTCAAATTTATTCACAGACTCATTTATTCATATTGTGTAATACAGTGACTGACATGAAGACTTATTTATATAGACTTCATATTTTATTTGCTTTATACAGGTTTTCATAGCACAAACTAATTTATTATCTGAAACCGTCCAAAAATGGCTGGGTTGTTTGGGACGCAAAGGCAGCTTTTTCCACCTTTTGACCACAAGATGTCGTTAGTGTAGTGACATGCCGGAATTAGTGCTCTGCATTTATCCCATCCAAAGTGCACACACACACACCCCGTGAACACACACCCGGAGCAGAGGAAAAACAGCCCTAAAGAGTTTGATCCTAATGGATTTCTAACACAATGAGTATATACTTTGACAAGCAGCAACTGTCACTGGACTGCACATTTGATCACTAAACCTAGAAATGGGCCATGACAATTGGCAACATTGCTCTGTCGTGATGATTTATATTAGGGTGACCTTACGTGCCATTTTTCCCGGACGCGTCCTGGCCAGGATTTCTATATTGCTTTGATTCAAAGTATCTCGAGAGCGTTTCGAAAACATAAGGAACCGATGTCATACACCAATCGGTCTGCACATGCAAACAAAGCCAAAACCTAGATATTTTAGGCAATATAGAAATCCTGGCCAGGTCGCGTCCTGGGAAAATGGCACGTATGGTCACCCTAACATAGTGCACTTAAAGCAGGGCATCCTCATGCATTCTTAACACACTCTGAGGTGTGCATGAGCTCATTTAGAGTGTCTGTAATGAGCCGATTTCGTGTATGAATATAGAGGCTCTATGACTACGACTACCATCATTTGAATTGTCATAAAATTATGAAATTATCGTACATTATGGGATTTATTAATTTTTTTCCCCATTATTGATCATACATCGTACAGAGGTCAAAATTATTAGTGATGTGACGTTCGAAGCTTCGTTTTCGCACACAACCACGTGACTGCTTCGTATTCTGATTCAAATAACACGAACCACTTGCGCAGTTTCAGGTGTCACTCACTTTGAAAAGAATAAATCATAATACAAATAAATATTTGCATGTGTAGTTTTCTGCATGATAATTTTGTATTAATTCCTGGTTCACAGACACTTTAACTAACCAATCGTCTATGATAATCTTCCGTTATTTTGATCATACAGCCTTGCCTATTTTTTCCTCAAATTTATTCACAGACTCATTTATTCATATTGTGTAATACAGTGACTGACATGAAGACTTATTTATATAGACTTCATATTTTATTTGCTTTATACAGGTTTTCATAGCACAAACTAATTTATTATCTGAAACCGTCCAAAAATGGCTGGGTTGTCTGGGACGCAAAGGCAGCTTTTTCCACCTTTTGACCACAAGATGTCGTTAGTGTGCACTGTCTTGAAAATCTTCGAGTAATGAACCTTTTTACGATACAGTTGAGGGGAAAGCCTCGGTGCTTCACAAAGCTTCATTTTCCCATCACTAGTAAAATGAAGAGCTAAGGAGCTGTCTGTAATGACTCGGTAAACACTGTAAAGTACCAACTCCGCTTCAACACACCTGTCTGTAATTAAGTAGACTAAACACCTTGATTAGCTGGTTCAGGTGTTCAGGGTTGAAGCTGAACTCTGCAGTATGGTAGCTCTGCAGGAGGAGGGCTGGAGAACCCTGTTAAAACATCTGTTGATACAGTATTTTACTACTAAAATCAAAATGGTCAACGGCCAAAAAGGCAGGCATAGGAAAATTAGGTATCGTTCAATTCGGTATGCCGCTTTGATTTTGGCTAAACTGGTCAGAAGTTATATGCAGAAATGTCATTTTTTTATATCTTTGACCTGTTGGAGGCACTGTGCCGAAACTACTCATGTGCCCTCAGGTCATGCTTATTATAACACGCCAAGTTTGGTCAGAATCTGCTAAAGCATTGCAGAAATATAGCCTCATGTCCATTTTTGCACAAACTTAGTCAAATTTGTTAACATGCATTACGAGAACAGTTTGGTCTATCGGAAATCGCTTGGTAACTTTTTGCCAACTTTGTCTGAAGATGATCTGAGCCAATTTTGGTGAAAATCGGACAAACCGTCTGGACGAGTTCGGAAAAAGTACATTTTTCGCAAAATTCAAAATTGCGAAAAACTTGTCCCATAGAAATTTATATTTTGGTGTGCATTCGACTCGGCATGAGCCAAGGGATCAGAGGGCAAAAATAATTTTACTTCTAAACCTTCAGGTTCAAAAGTTATTAGCGAAAATATGAGTGCAAATTTGACCTGTTGGTGGCGCTAAAGAGTTTGGGGTGGATGCTCCAAATTCATAACCTTCCGACAAAGGGTTCTATGGGCTGCCATAGACTTCCAGAGCAGAAGAAACCTAACGGATATAATAGGTGCCTGGCCCCTAACAAATATGTGGCTGGATTTTGATGTGAGACAACAACAGGAGATGGACTTTTTCCCTGGACAAAGTGTTATTACGGATTATAGACTGATCTTTTGATAATGAAGTTAAAGCACTTTAATAAGGTTTTGTTTCTTGAAAACACACAGCTTTTTACTTCACAAGATATTAATTGATTGACTGGAGTGATGCATTACTAAATTTCTCCAAATCTGCTGTCTTGGATGTCCTGAGGATGAGTTACGTTTCATTTTTGGGTGAGCTATTCCTTTAAGACCAGAACTACGATAAAACACTTTATCTTAAAAGATCTTTAGTAAAATATGACCACTCTAAGTGTTTACTTCATTGTCTTGTTATGGAAATGATGTGGCATGTAAGCCATGCCTTTGTCTCTTGTGCTTGATGTTATCTGTAGGTGTCTTTCCCTGAAACTGATGGTCACAGCCGTTCCCAGAGCTATCAGCTGATTGTATGCTTTGCATGTCCTGCCTGTTACCTCCTCTTCAACACCAAGGACGAATGCCTTGAGCACATGTCTGCAAAAAAACACTTCACTCAGTCCATCACTCTCTGGGGTGTGTGGTCTTCAACAATCAAATCCAAATTGCACATTCATCAGACTGTTTCCAGCTGTTTTGTGGTATTGTTAGGACTGGCTGATACATATTAAAAAATGTTCATCCTGTGTCTCTGTGAACAATTCCTGTTTGTTTCCTTCTCTTTAACATTTAATGTCATGTCTTGACTTTCAGAGAAAAAACCAAGCACACCCATACCAGTCCCTCGTTACACAAAGAACCGGTTAATCGCTCTCTGTAAAGACGTTACCTTCACTGTCAAATGCACAGCCTGCGCTAAGGTGCTCACCTCGCATATGGAGGCAAGAGCACACTTCAAGTAAGTCTATATTGGTGTTTCTCAGATTTAAGTTTTACTTTTCTCAGTCCATCTGACATGATGCATGTGTATGCGTGTTAAAGGTGCACTCATTTTTATGGCTCAAGCACCAATGGTGCGAGGACCCTTTTGGAACTGCCCTGCTTATTTTAAGATCCGAAAAGTATTAAGCAAATGGATAACCCAGGAGACCGTTAACCCAGGGTTTACAATGTTTACAACTTAGTCTGCAGTGTAGTCCCCCAAAATGTTATATTGTATGTAGTTGCTGTTAAAAAAAAAGGCGCAAAGACAAAATATTTGGAAAATTAAGGGGTTTGTTTCCAGGATTAATGAAACGTATACCAATTTGTAACCATATTAACATTAATGCTCTTGTTTTATTGAAGAAACAATGCCTGCCTTGGTTATTGCATGAGTTTTTCTTGTATAACAAATAAAGAACAACCCTGGCTTAACAGATTAGAAGTGGGAATAGCCCTATATTGTAAGTGAGAATCATTGACGACTGCTGTGTAGTATATTTGAGGTCATGTGATGTCAACATGGCAGCCACCATGTGGGGGTGACCCACTTTCTTTAAAGCCCAAAATATACTTCGATTTTTACAGAGGGTCGGCATACAGTGCAAGTGACACAAAATCCATCGTCATAATGGTACGTGCATGGGCCGTTTTTGTAACCTGCATATTTTGTACGTGTAGGTCACGCATGCATACTATGCACAAACTGGCACAAAGTAACAATAAAAATGAAAGATTTTAAAACTGGTGAAACGTGTGTCCTTTTTTCATACATAAATTATTTGCACCTCGGAGCATGCAGAAGAAACAGTAAACTGTCATGTCATCTTGCATTTGGAGGCGGATGATGTTTGGGAACACCATCTTAATATGCAAATTATAAAAAAAAATGTTGATGACACTTTCACGAAGGTAACTCCGAATTTTTAAAACAATGTTTGAGATGGTGTGCAATGAGATCATTTCACTGGTTCATCCAGTTATCCAATCACGTTTTTGTTTGTTTGCATCGAAGAACATTTTCGGTAAATGTATTTCTGCCGTGATTTATACACGTTTTCTCATCACGTGCTTGGATACACGGGGTCCATTTTTTTATCGTGCACTAACTATTTTGTTCTTTTTTTTTCTTTTTCCCAGTGTGCACTGCAATTATGGCTGCGCTATTGTCAGTGCCGATCAAAGCGTGGCTGACATCATGAGGACGATGGCGGTCATGGGTCATTGCTCCTCATGCCCCAAACCTTTTTTTAGCTTGAGTCAGATGGAGGAGCACAAAGAGCTCCTGAAACATGAGGTGAAGAGTGTGCGCAGCATGGACAGGGCCCTTCTGTACTACAGCAACTACTGTGAAATCCAACTCGCTCAGAACGCCATGGCATGTGGGAGCGATTCAGACGGGCCTTCAGCTAAACGAAAAAGACTGGCCAGCTTAGATTCCCAAGCTGAACCAAGAAAACGGTCACAGCTCGCCTGGTTCTGTGAGTGCGGCCTACGCTTCACAGAGGAGGATCAAGCAAGAAAACACCTCCAAGCCGCCAATCAGATCTTTCACAAATGTGCAGTCTGTGGCAAGATAATGGGCGAGTCGTCTATAGCGCGCTTGCACATGAGCCGCTTCCATGGTGGTGCTCATTTGACCAACTTCCTCTTCCACTGTAGACAGTGCAAGGTGGAGATGCCGAGGATGGAAGACATCATGGCCCATGTTGGCGTAAGCCACAGAGGGCACAGCTACTACCAGGAAAGAGAAGACATGGCAGACGACTGCGTCTCGTCTAGTATGTCCCCCAAACCGTCCACTAGTGCGGAAACCGAAACGGTTTCCTCTTTCATCTCGCTTCCCAAAGCAGAGTCTTGGCTTTGTCGGATGTGTGAAGACCTCTTCGACTCTGAGGCGGCGGTGCGGAAACACTGCAGTGATTTGAGCAGCCACAGTTTCCAGAGGTTCGCCTGTGGCCACTGTCCGCAGAAGTTTTTCAAGGACTCCACCCTGCGGCGCCATTGTGCCAATGAGCACGCCGGCGACATAGTCCTGCGCTACTTCTGCGGGCTGTGCGATAGCATGCTGTACAACACCGAGGCAGAGTTTCTGGAGCACTACAACAGTCTGCACAGCCAAGATTACTACTGCTTGGAAGCGGCTCCGAATAATTCCCAAGCATCCATGGAAAACACCGTTGAGAGTCCAATAGCGAGTACAAGCCCTGGGCAACTTTGTCCTTGCATGGGCTCTGAGAAATCCAGGGAGGAAAGGAAAACTGTGTTCACAAAGTGCATGAAACAGTTGGCCACCGAAAATAAATGCAGTTACTGCTGTTGCCAGTGCGACAAAAACACGGCCACCTACGCCGAGATGAAGACGCACATCCTCCTGACACACAAGACCCAGGGCAATGAGAAGAGTTTCGATGTTCTGTGCACTGTTTGCTCACAGAGCCACAAAGATATACCCAGTTTCCATTCACATTACCACAAGCATCACTGCCAGTCAAAACCTTGCACTTCTTCCCAACCCAGCGGCGCAGACAAGAAACCGGCCGCCTCAGCTATGAAATACCATAGAAGGAAGTATGGGAATGATAAAACTATGTATACATACACACACACATAAAAATGTAATTGTTTTTTTTTCCAGTGGCGAAGTTTCAAGATGTAAAGAATGCCATTACCTCAAGGATTCTTGATGTTAAAAAAGAGGTGACCGTTTCACAAGATGGTGATGGTAGGTTTTCCACAAGACAAGAAACCGGCCGCCTCCGCCAGCATAATAAATGCAGAGGAGATCTTCCCTCAGAGTAATGGTGAGGTTTGCATTTAGTGTCTGGGTGGATATAAAGTTATTGGCTTGTTTTCCCCCTTAATGATGGCTCCAGCTGAATTATAGATCAATTATCCCTTCAAGTTCCGGCAATAAACTAACATGTACACTACCAGTCTGGACAAAATCACGTGTCTCATTATTTGAATGAGTTTTATCATTCCCATACTTCCTTCTATGGTATTTCATAGCTTCCATGACTTTCCTTGGCCTATGTGTTTTTTATTTATTTTGTCTAGAAGTGGTATTTCAGTAATATTTCAATTTAGATTTGCAAGGTTATGTTTCAATTTAGTGTTGTGATGGTTCAAATAAATATTAGCAAATCAGCTAAGTGCATGGAAACGTAACATTGAAGTGCCTGCCTATTTATATTTCTCCTTAGATAAATTTGATCAGGACATAAAACTGGCTTTGACTTTGAGTGCAGAGGAGGCCAGGAAATCAAAAGAGCTGGATATTGGTAATACGTTTATAATTCTTGACATATTTTTGTAATATTGCTACAAAGATCTTATATTTCTCTTATTTCTGAACAGTGTAGGGACTGTATTGTATTTTTGTAGTATGTCAGCTCATTGAGAGTATGCTATTCATTCATTAATCCGATGATTATTTTGCCAGCTTTACATGCATGGAGTATTATCATTGTAGGTATGTTTCATTTTATGGAGCTTAGGCTGTGTGTGATATTTATTGTAATAGATGGGATTTTAGGCAGGGTTCTTGAGCACATGTATGGTGCAGTGTTTTGGCTTTTGTATGTTTTGGGTGTAACCGCACAGATGTTGAATGTTGTCACTGCATCACAATATTTTGAGTAATCACTGGCTGAATGCCACACATATATATATATATATATATATATATATATATGACGTTTGTTTAAAAAAAAAGTTACTTTAAAAAATATATTTTTTGCATTCTCCTTTTGCAGAGTTTGAAGAAGCCTTGAAAAGAAGCTTGCAGGAGTTTTGATAAGTGAAGACACAATTCGAGTGTTTTTATCATGTCGTTCATGCACTGGAGTGATTAAACCTGTTTCTTTTCGTTCTGTGCTTTTCTTAAGTTTAGATAAAGGAAATCAATTAAAGCATATCTTGCCTGTTCCCATCTGAGAAATCTCATTGTGTTCTGGTTATTGTCTTCTCTGTGATGTCATCTTGGCCCTTGACCCTAGAAATGAATCCCACCCTCCTTTGAAATCTCCGAGGTGAACTCCTCCACTCGTGTCTGAAGGAGTGTATTACCAAGGGAAGTTCCAGCCCATGTTTGGAGATGTTATTCAAGACCGCTGGAAACCGCTAGAACGTGGTCGATAAGCGCTGAGAAGTCCGATTCATTTCAGCGAATCGGTTCTTTTGGACGGTTCATTTAAACGAACCGGATCCATTCAGTGAATTTTTGAATCATCACACAAAGTTGGCTACGTGGGTAATGCTGGGTTGCTGCATAAATATTTAATTTGATATTAAATAAATTATTACATTTAGTAATATACTATTGCATAGTACTATCACTTTTAAAATATCTCACTTCACTTTAAAATTATTAAGGATTCGGCTACTACGTGTAAGTGTGTGCCGTTTGACGCTGTCACTGTCTACAGCACTGGCTATCTTTTGTGCCAGATAAATGTCTCAAGTTTGAAAATGATTGTGTTGAATGTTTATAGCTCAACGTGTCGTCACCCACTTTACAGTACAGTTCGGAGATTTGCAAACGCTGTGCGAATCGATTCGACCGAGTCATTAAAAGAGTGAACGAGTCATTGGCGGACCGGACGTCGCTATAGTGCTCGGGTGGTCTGCTCCGAATATATCCTATACGGTTCACTGCACCCGTCAATTAATTCATTAACGCGACTAGCAGCAGCTATGGCACAAGCGAAAATTAACGCTAAAATGAACGATGCATCTAAAGGCAAATTCACCCGAACGCTTTCGATGGCGGACCGGTCCGGACAGTTACTGGAAAGTCTGGATCAGCTTGAGATGAGGTAACTTGGGATATTGATTGTCTGATCGGTACAGACTAAACCCAGGAAGATCCATAAGTCTTGCCTCGTGCAAAGTGAATGCATTTGCTTATCGAGTATCTTAAGTTTTCAGAACACTGTAAATACAAACAGTTCTGTTTAGAACGTGCATAGTATCAGTCTAAATGTGCATTTGTGGAAGAAAAAATAGGTTTTGTGATTATTTCACCGTGTTCCTCAAATTTCTTGTAATGCATTTTGAATAAATGCAAAACATGACATGAATATAGCATTTTCAAATAGGATTGTTCTCACATGCACGTCTATAAGAACTATATATATAGTTGAATTGGTTTATTGTGGAGTTCAAACACTTCTTAAATTAAGAATTTTAATGGATCATGCCCTCTAAACTAAAATGTTAAGAGTCATGGTTAACAATACACAATAAAACCACACTAGCATACATAAGATTACATTGACTTGTTTTTTAGGACAGCTGCAAATTACAGCCAAAACAGTTGTTTATTTGCATGCTAGCGTGTACATTTTTGTTGCTGGGTGTTTTTCATTGCCTTGAGTTTCATAATTGACTATGCAAGCGAGTTTTCAGGGCTGTATCTGGAGTGAAATGATCTCAGTAAATCTCTCTCAGGGTGGAGGCTCTTCGCGAGGAAGCCACTGCTATGGAGCAGGAGAGAGAGTGCTTGATTGAGATGATCCAGTCCATACGAAACAGTCAGGAAATGAGGAGCGTTTGTGACGGTACGCCTTCCGTGCTGCGTGACCACCGTTGTAATGGAAAACATATAAACATCATTTCAACTTTTATTTCAGGGGAAAGGGAAGAGCTCTCTCTGACCGCCTCGAGACTCCTGGGCAGGACGTTAACGGTGAGCATTTCAGTGGATACGATCCGAAACGACCAGCAGGAAGAGGCCTTGAAGAAAGCCACGGCCATTATCGACGAGATCGCTGGGAAAGTGCTGGAGGACATGGAGGAGGCCAGAAAGCGTCTGCAGGCCCTTCACGCCGCGTGTGTGACCGACGCGCCTCCTGTGCCTCTGGATCAGAAGTTTCAGAGCGTCGTGATCAGCTGCGCCCTGGAGGACCAGAAGAAGATCAAGAGGCGCCTCGAGACCCTCATCAGGAACATGGACAATGCGGAGAAAACCATTAAAATGATGGATAACCAGAAAGTTGATCATTCCAGTCTTACCAATGGCAAATAGAGGCTGAGGGACTGACGAGCGCCACGCGTGCCTTTCCCTGATAGCACACGTACATCACGGAGACGTCTGCAAGACGTATTTTTAGAGTGTTTGCTCGTCTGCAATGTACTATCTGCAATTGCAGATGTCTGTTAAAAGATAGCACACGTACGTCTGCAAGATGTCTGTTAAAGATCTCTTGATCTGGAAAGCATCTGCTGTGTACAGACGTCAGTTTTACACACATTCTAAATCATAAACATCTTAAAGGCATCTAATAAACATCTATTTGACATCTGATAGGAAACGTCCTATAGACGTATTGCAGATGAGCAAACACTAAAAAATACGTCTTGCAGATGTAATGCAGACGTCAAATAGACGTCTCCGTGATGTGCGTGTGCTATCAGGGACACAACTGATAAATGTGACCATGGAGCACGAAACCAGTCACAAGTGTCAATTTTTCAAAATTGAGATTTATACATCATCTGAAAGCTGAATAAATAGCTTTCCATTGATGTATGGTTTGTGAGGATAGAACAATATTTGGCCGAGATACAACTATTTGAAAATCTGGAATCTGAGGGTGCAAAAAAATCAAAATATTGAGAAAATCATCTTTAAAGTTGTCCAAATGAAGTTCTTAGCAATGCATATTACTAATCAAAAATGAAGTTTTGATATATTTACAGTAGGAAATTTACAAAATATCTTCATGGAACATGATCTTTACTTAATGTCCTAATGATTTTTGGCACAAAAGAAAAATGGATAATTTTGACCCATACAATGTATTGTTGGCTATTGCTACAAATATACCAGTGCTACTTAGGTTATGTGCTCCAGGGTCACAAATAGATTTGCAGGTTTTATTACCAATGATGGCACCTTGGTCTTATGCATATTTATTTTGTTTTTACTTCTGTGCTTTTCACTTACAGAAAAAATAATGATCACAAACCACTGACATTTTTTCTTGTGTTTTTGATTTATTAACTAATATGAAACGATGCAAAATCACGGTAATTCTGTTGGGATCTACTAGCATTCCCGCTGGAAGCCCCATGAATATGATTTTCCTGGCTTGTGATTGTTTATTTTTAGAGCAGCCACACATGGTTTTCTCGCTTGCTCTGTACATTCTAATGAGAGCGTTAGGCTCTCGGCTTGCTGGGAATTTCACATTCGGCCGTCAGGTTAGTCTTTACAGTGAAGAACAACACAGTGTTCGGTGCAGGAGAAAACATTACAGCCAAACACAAACTGCCTTCGATAAATACTTGAGCTTAGATTCGTAATCACTTTTTTAATGGCTCTTAAAAATAAGAAATAATACCTTTTAACACATTTTCATGTTTTCAGTTGTTTGGGATTTTTAAAAACAGAGAGAGAGAGAATAGGCTATTTCTGCCTCATTAATTATATTAAAGCCAGTAATAAGTGCAAAGTTCAGAAGAAATTCACAGGTTTTCTACAGTCTATGGATTCTCCATTTCAAGACAATGTGAAGTTTATAACTGTATAAGCCAATTCATCATTTAATTAAGCGGTAAACCTTGCGTTACAGTGCTTATGTGACAATGAAGGGCTGTTGTTGGGCACAACACAAGGCAGATTATTGCTTTTGTAAAATGGTCACAATAGCTTTATGACAAACATACAATGTATTGTTGGCTATTGCTACAAATATACCAGTGCTACTTAGGTTATGTGCTCCAGGGTCACAAATAGATTTGCAGGTTTTATTACCAATGATGGCACCTTGGTCTTATGCATATTTATTTTGTTTTTACTTCTGTGCTTTTCACTTACAGAAAAAATAATGATCACAAACCACTGACATTTTTTCTTGTGTTTTTGATTTATTAACTAATATGAAACGATGCAAAATCACGGTAATTCTGTTGGGATCTACTAGCATTCCCGCTGGAAGCCCCATGAATATGATTTTCCTGGCTTGTGATTGTTTATTTTTAGAGCAGCCACACATGGTTTTCTCGCTTGCTCTGTACATTCTAATGAGAGCGTTAGGCTCTCGGCTTGCTGGGAATTTCACATTCGGCCGTCAGGTTAGTCTTTACAGTGAAGAACAACACAGTGTTCGGTGCAGGAGAAAACATTACAGCCAAACACAAACTGCCTTCGATAAATACTTGAGCTTAGATTCGTAATCACTTTTTTAATGGCTCTTAAAAATAAGAAATAATACCTTTTAACACATTTTCATGTTTTCAGTTGTTTGGGATTTTTAAAAACAGAGAGAGAGAGAATAGGCTATTTCTGCCTCATTAATTATATTAAAGCCAGTAATAAGTGCAAAGTTCAGAAGAAATTCACAGGTTTTCTACAGTCTATGGATTCTCCATTTCAAGACAATGTGAAGTTTATAACTGTATAAGCCAATTCATCATTTAATTAAGCGGTAAACCTTGCGTTACAGTGCTTATGTGACAATGAAGGGCTGTTGTTGGGCACAACACAAGGCAGATTATTGCTTTTGTAAAATGGTCACAATAGCTTTATGACAAAAGCTTATATATTTATTAATAATAATAATAATAGGTTTATAAGTGTGAGTATGTTGCCAATCTTCCAACCAGAATTTAAAGTCAGAACTTTAAAAACAGGTTTTCTTTGGCACTGTGGATTGTCATTTATGGATTTTTATTTTTTTTTAATATTCACATTGTTTTGTAATCATGCATGTATACGGTTGTCACAGTATGATAAAAAAGTACCATGAAAATAAAACAACTACAATAGCCTCTTTATTTTGTCCTTTTCTGACAACCACCCAACGTCAGTCGCAGAATGATCCCAGCAGACCTTTAATCATACAGTCAAAAACAAACGAATCACTTCACATGACACTTCTGCCAACTACAAAATGCGCAGGTAGTAACAGGTGCTGCTGACATATTCTCAACGTCTACTAGAAAGTCGTGAAAAAAGAAGAAATTAAGCAGTTCTTGTATTAGAAACTGTATATTCACTGTATATTTAAAGGGGTCATATGATGCGATTTCAATTTTTCCTTTCTCTTTGGAGTGTTACAAGCTCTTGGTATATTTACTTTGAAAGCTGAAGTTTGCGATTATGGTAAGGGGCGTTACATTTCCGACGACTGCTTGCGGTGTTCGGCCAATCACAATGCACTGGGTCAGCTGGCCAATCAGAGCAGACTGCGCTTGTCAAAGGAGGGGCTTTGTTGAAAACGACGTGTTTGAGAGAGGCGGGGCATAGAGGACCTACAATAATGTACAGTATTTGAAAAATAATGTGTTTTTTGAACATTAAAGCATGTCAACATATTCTGTTACACCAAATACACAAAATAATGATCTTTAAAACAGCATCATATGACCCCTTTAAGATAACCCAGCAATAACATGATCAGGAATGATATCAGATTAATAAAGTGCCTTTAGTTCATTGTAGTGTCGCCATCATTTCACTGCAGCAAATGAGAAAACCAACATTCATCACATCGAGCCAGTTAACATAAGCTGTAAACATGAAGGCCGTTGTGATGGCGAAGTACCATGATTACACATTCAAACACAAATGCGAGGCATGCAATTCATGAATAAATACAATCGATCAAGAGTTAAGCCACATGAAGCAAGTGAACAGATTATTATTACCTGCTCAAACTCATCAGACATCAGATCAAAACTGCAGGGAAGTTTGAACAATTCTGTAACATCCTCTGATTGATTCAAATATAAAACTCACGGGGATGTTGGGTTTATAGACCCGAATTGAGTAAAACATTTAGCACATCAGTTTTCAGTAACATCAAACAGGATCCGCTGTGACTCTTGTGCGTTTCTAATGGCTTTAGTGGTTAAGGCTCTGGGACTTTGGGAGAAATGTACATTTTAGTTTCCTTGGTGGATTCCTGTACATATATAAAGCCCAATACTGTGCTGAAGGTCATGTTAATAATATCAGTGCAATTTAGTCCAAGATTAAACAGGAGATGGGTGATGTCTCATTGGTAATCTTGGTCATCTCTAACCGTTACTCAAAACATATCTGGAAAACTTTAAAGTGAGTTTTATATATTGATTGTACTGTAAATCCATGGGATTTTAAATGTGTATTTACTTTCCAATCGATTCCAGTAATTCACATATAACAGACGTCATGTAGATGCAGAACTTCAAGCCGAGTGTTTCATTTTTCATGAATGCAAAAATATGTACGTCCCATAATTGGTGCACATGTAAATGTGTAGCAGTGAGAAAGGCTGGGCGATATACTGAATATTCACTGTACATTTATGATGATTTCAGGTTAGTTTGACTTTGGCCTCAGCTGTCCTACAGAACAGCTAATTAGATATGTTCACAATCTATCATCAGAGTACGAGAGTGTTATGAAAGAGATGTTTTAATAGCATCAGACTTAAACTTCAGTTGCTATAACAGTATTAGAGCTGGTAAGATTGACAAAATTGACAAAAAAAAAATAAACCCAAGCAATATTTTGAAGATTGGTTTTAATGATTTATTTTAAAATAGCAATAAATACATTTAAAGCCCCTGCACATTTAAAGTTAAACTGTTTAGTAAAAATAGGGGGGGGAATGCGTAAACAAGTATTAATGTTTATTGCTAGTGTGTATGAAGGAAAATTATTACATATAGTTCATTTAGTGAACAGTGTGAAAACATGGCTTGATTTTTACTGCATTTTAATTTTAACATTTTGATGCACAATTTGCTACAACAGTTTTATGCCATTTCAATGTCATTTTCATAACGGCTTAATTATATCAAGTAACGTCTAGTAGCAATATCGCCCAGCCCTAGCAGTAAGAGTGTGCCGTTTTACACTAATATCTGGCGGCGTTGCCAGTTGTCAGCGACCAAATAAAAATATTAAAAAATTAACTTTTCTTTATCCCAAAAGAATACCTTTCTATATAAACCCATCTCTTGCATTTGGTATAGTGTTAGAACATGACAGAGCTTCAGAAGAGGATGCTGATTGATGCATATCAATGATAAAAATGATTAAAAATCTGACTCGCTCAACCATTTACTAAATTTCTTTAAAAAGTTTGTAGAGTTTACAAACATTTTGGCACTGTGTTAAATGTTATGAATTTAAGTAAGTCATTACTTTACTACATTTTTCATACAAAAATACCTATAAGAACATACGGATTGAAACTTGTGACGACGTTCATATAAGAAACAACTTTTAAGGGAAGATTGTGATAGCGAATGATGCACCTCCATCAATACAAGCATACTGCACTAACGATGAACAGTCCAAATGCACAAATGGTGTGTTAGAAGTCGGTTTTTTTCCCGCTGTAAGTACTCTCATTAGAGAAAATTACCCTTCTGTGTACCACATGGAATAACTCACCAAATATTTGACTGTGAGAAAATATATTCGCTTTTCATTCAAATTTTGAGCCACAATCATTGTTAAAATGTGAGGAAGGGCAGTGTCCAAAAGATTTAGGCCTACTCGTCAGAGCAGTCTGCAGCTACCGAAGGGGTTTTTTGTTTTCTTGGTCCTCTGCTTGTTTGGGCGCAGGTTTATGACCTCACGGCCGTTCAGATCGCCGGCAGTCTGGTTGGGATGACTGCCGCCGGAAGTGTTGAAAACGCCTGAAAAGAGTAAGAAATGTGTCACGAGAATCTAAAAACGTTTAATGCTAAAGCTAAATTGAAATAAACAGTGTAGCAGTGTTGTAATAAAAATAAATATAATATGCGTCTGTGATGTCACCAGTAACAATCAAATAGCATCAATGCTGAGAAAAGGAGAAAAATCCATAACGGCGCCTGTCTGGAAACTTTCACTCAGATACCGAAAGCACTTTTTGTTTATTGCTTGTAAATGTGCTTCTTTATATTTGCTTGAAGCTACATTTAGTTGGTTATAATTCTTAACATACAATTGTTTTGACTTACTTATTATTTGTAATTACTTTAAAAAGTAGCCCACTTATGGTAATTTAATAAAAATGAACAAATACATTTGTTAAAGTTGCCCCTATTATGGATTTTTGAAAATTACCTTCCATGCAGTGTGTAACACAGCTCTAAGAGAATGAAAACATCCTGCCAGCTTTTAAATCTGAAAGTGCACCGTGTATAAAGTTATTGTCTCTCAAAAGAAAGAGTCGACTCTGAATCATTTAAAACGAATCCCAAGTGGTTTCATGTTGACGTCAATATGAAACATTAGCATATTGCCCGCCCACTTGTTGGTCTTTTAGTGTTGTTCTAATGAAAATGCTAATTCTTTCTTTGCCACTAGGTGCCGCTTTTGGAGCGGTAAAAATGAAAAATACACAAGGCAAGCACTGCGCTCACAAACGCTGCTTTATCAGGCATTACAGGCATGATGAAATGAAAATGAGACCAATCGGACCAATCACCGCAGATTAGCGTCACGCAAAAGATGGGTTTGGAAAAATGAATCGTTAAACGAATCGTCTGGGAGTCGTTGAGCAAGTAAGGTAAAAATAAATGCTTATTATAAGACAAAGTGTTTTTTGATCTTGCATGCATGTGAACCTGTTGTTGGGGACTCCCAAACCAAAATATGAACTTTTCATAACCCATAATAGGGGCACTTTAAAGTCGGTAAACTAAATAATCAATAAGAAAAAAATGTAGATCAAGAGTGTGATTCCAACAATGGAAATCAGATCGGATCATGCGATGTCTAAAAATTCCTATCCCTAAATAAAAGTATTAATTTCTTACCTATTTTATTGCTGGATGTGTGAACAACCCCTGTCTCCTCTGCCGACTGCTGCTTGAGTCGTTGCAGATATTTGTCAGCTAGATACTTAAAAACTACAATATAACAAAAAAGGAGTTATTGTTGAGCACAAATCAGTTTCATGACCTGAACTGCTTAATCGCACACCTTCATTGACGTTGAGATCTTCTTTCACTGACGTCCGATAGAATCTTAACTTCAGCTTCTTAGCGAGACCTTCAGCCTCCTCACTGAAGCAACGACACAGAAGGATTTGCATTAAAGGGGTTTAGTCCACCTCCAGAATAAAAATTTCCTGATAATGTACTCACCCCCATGTCATCCAAGATGTTCATGTCTTTCTTTCTTCAGTCGCAAAGAAATTAAATTTTTTGAGGAAAACATTCCATATAGTGGACTTCAATGGTGGCCAACGATTTCAAGGTCAAACATGCAGCTTCAGTGCAGCTTCAAAGAGCTCTACACGATCCCAGCCGAGGAATAAGGGTCTTATCTAGCGAAACAAATGGTAATTTTCTTAAAAATATATATATTTATACTAGGGATGGGTGATATGGGCTTAAAAATATATCATGATAATTTCTGGTATTTATTGCGATAACGATATCAATGGCGAAAATTCAGGGAATCCTGTTTCTTTAGAGAAAAGTATCATCTTGCCTATTTTTACCCAAAATAGGGTGTTGTTAGCATTACCTAAGTCCCTTTCAAGGATATGTACAGTCTTTTGCATTACTGAGTACACACGTATCAACTGTTTAATTCATACTGGAAGCCGGAGGGCGCAGAAACTCGACATATGCATTGCAGAAGTAATACTACTGACGGCGCTTTATGAAAACCCTAATATGGACAAAGGTATCCAGTTGTCTCTGTAGCTGAATAAAACGCAGATAGAGAAATTTTAACGGAGGGAAATTGAAGACAATAAACATACGACTGCACAAAATATATGGTTTATCTGTGTTCTTCAAGCAATCTTGGGTATTTTTTATAAGGAAAGTATATTTATAATTAGGGATGCACGATATTATCGGACCAATATCGGAATCGGCTGATAATGGCTTTAAATATAAATATCGGCCCAATATGAAAAATTATGCCGATATGTCTTGCCGATAAGAGGAATGGATCGCTGCATTTAAACTGAGAATGCATGTGCAGAATGATGCTTTTGGTGTGTGATATAGTCAACAGTAATAACACATGCAGCAGCGGCAGCCTCCCCCGGGTCCTAAAGCCCGTTCGGTAAGGAGTTTTAATTCCGTAGGGGGCGCTGTTGGCCTACTTCTAATAAAATGAAAGCAAAATACACAAATAATATTTAGACTGTGTTTCTGATTAAATAAACTGATTTATTCATTAATGTGTAATATGTTATATTTTTTAAACAAAAAATCGGCCAAAATGAGTTGAAAATTATCGGCATATCGGATATCGGCAAAAATCCAATATTGTGCATCCCTACTGTAATATGAAACCACGTCTGGTCACAAAAAGAAGTTATTTCAAACACTCGACTAAGTTAATTTGGAAAAAAAGCATGTAAATAAATGGTATCTTTGTTGGACAACAGGTTCGTAAATACACATGCAAAACTGTATCGCACACGTGCTACTGTAGTACATTTATTCAGACCGTTTTTTGTCGCACTGTACAGCCCTAACCAAACCAGTTCCAGATTGTAGAAGTAGCTCATCCTTTAGCGATAAACTCCTCCTCAATTTTACATCCGCCTTCCGCGATGTCGCTCCGTCCACACAGAAATATGCCAACAACTAGACTTTATCGTTATTATCGGGGGAAGGCTAATTCTTATCGTGGGGAGAATTTTTACCGGTACATCACAAACGATAAGATATCACCCATCCCTAATTTATACACTTTGTAACCACAAATGCTCAGCTAGCATTAGCTCAGCGATGTGCTTGCATGTCTTTATTAAGTGATGTTGGAAAGGTCATGTGTGACGCAGGTGGAAGTACCAGTGTTTACAAAGCGAACATGCAAAAAAAGTCAAATGCCCTTTACAAAAAAATGTAAAACAACAATGTCGGACGATTTTAAAGTTGGAGGAGAAAATGAGAGTTTTTAAACGAAGTACAAAGACAAAGAACTAACCGCGCGTGACCTTTCCAAAGGTTGTGTCTAGAAGGGATACAGCAAAAACCGGAAGCTAACTATAAATTTAATTTTCTACCTATTAGATTGTGTTTTATTAACGTCTACACTTATCCCAACCCTAAAGCTACCCCTTACAATAATGCAAAAATAGTAATTATTGTTGTACAGTGTGAGAAAAATTACGCTATGATGTGCGCATGTCCAGTAGTTTTTGCTGTATGCCATCTAGCCTTAACCCTTTCCAACAGGATTACGTAATGTGTGACGACGCACATGCGCATCGCAGAGCTAGAGCAGTGTTGTCAAGTTCCCGGTTTTCCCGCAGAATTAGGCTACTTTATCAGTGTTGCCGCGGGTTGTTTTTCATGTCCGCGGGTTAAAGCGACCCCGATAACGTGATATTTAGCCCCTGGAGTGCAAATTTTACCAGGGGAACCCTGCCAAAAACATGCATTTTACCCCCCGGAACACGATTTTTAACGGGGAGCCCCCCTCGAAATGCGATTGGGCTAGTTTTGAGTAGCAATTAGGCGGGTTTTGTTGCAAAAACCTGGCAACCCTGAGCTAGAGCAAGCAGAGCATTTGTGGTTAAAAAGTGTATAAATATGACATTTTTCCAGAAAATGACCTATTGTTTCGCTAGATAAGACCCTTATTTCTCGGCTGGGATCGTATAAAGCCCTTTGAAGCTGCAAAAAACAATTTCTTTTCGACTGAAGAAAGAAATACATGAACATCTTGGATGACATGGGGGTGAGTACATTATCAGGAAATTTTTATTCTGGAAGTGGACTTATCCTTTAACCACATCAATCTCTACAGTCGCTGATGATACTGTGCATTAACGATTCTTTTTGTCTTACTTTTTGATAACCGTGTCGTCCAGCAGATCGATTTTGTTCTGCACCAGGACGGTGGGTATGTCCCCGACCTCCATCTCCACTTTCTCCCTCCAGCTGCTGATGGCCTCAAAGGACTCTCTGTCGGTGGTGGAGAAGACCAGCACACAGGCCTGAGCGCCTGCAGGACCAAACACACGTCACAAACCCGCTCAAGCTCCCAGCCAAACACACGTACACAGCGTTTCTAACAGTCTCACCTCTGTAATAGGCTTTGGTGATGGCATCAAACTCCTCCTGTCCCGCCGTGTCCCACAACATCAGCCTGACGTCCTCGCCATTAACTCTGAAACGCATGTAAACAAATGTAAAACTGATATGTGACCCTGGAGCACAAAACCAGTCATAAGGGTCAATTTTTCGAAATTGAGATTTATACATAAAAAAGCTGAATAAATGTATGATTTGTGAGGATAGGACAATATTTGGTCGAGATACAACTATTTGAAAATCTGGAATCTGAGGGTGCAAAAAATCTAAATATTGAGAAAATCACCTTTAAAGTTGTCCAAATGATGTTCTTAGCAATGCATATTACTAATCAAAAATTAAGTTTTAAAATATTTATGGTAGGAAATGTACAAAATATCTTCATGGAACATGATCTTTACTTAATATCCTAATGATTTTTGGCATAAAAGAAAAATCGATTATTTTGACCCATACAATGTATTGTTGGCTATTGCTACAAATATACCAGTGCTACTTATGACTGCTTTTGTGCTCCGGGGTCACATATATGCATTGGCATAATATCTAATAGACTGTTGAAATTTATTAAAACACATCAATTACGTGAAATAATTGGGTGAATCTCAAATTTAAAAAAAAAATGCTAAAACCATTTTTTAACATCTGTTGGGGCCACCTGACAGGTCACGCAGGCTTACAGCTGCAATTCACATCTGCTTTCATTCTCAGTTTGACTAAGCATTGAAACAGATGAAGCCACTGACAGCTCATTTGTTCCTCTTTTCGCTTTAAGAGTACAAACAGTAAACCGCACGGATTTTCTCTGGCATTCACTGCCGATGACACGCGTTATATTGGAAAGAGACTGTGATCCAGGAACTACTGCTAAAAAAGCAAGAGGATCTTCTTTCCCAAGGGGTTGCCTGATCTTCACCGCATGCTTTTTGTCATACTCATATTTAAATGCAAACAGAAAGTTTGCTTGTTCTAAAGGTTTTTTTGTCATATATGCCTGGACAAACATGAGCCAGATTTACTGGAATTTATTTCTGTTTAAAGTTTTGTTTGTATGTATGAGTGGAATACTGTACCTACTGTGTAGTCAGTGCAGGGTAGTGACTGATTACATGGAATCTGGATTATGTAATCAGATTCCAAAAATTACAGTTACTTTTTACATGGATTACATATTGTTCTGGACAAAAACATTTCAAACCTGGTACACTCTGGGTGTGTCATTGTTGTTTCCTTGCTTATTAATGTTTGTTCATGCAGTGAACATTCCCATTTTTTTGTGAGCCAAACTCCTTAAAATAAACTAAGATTAGTTAATATTTCAATAATTTTGATTTTTATCACCTCACTGCAGTTCTTATTACATTAAGCCCAGTTTGGGAAACCCTGGTGTAATGTTGATATGAAAAATGGAATACATTTTCTTTCTCTTGGCTTTTATAATATCAATATGGCATGCTTAATGGTAAGTTTAAAACAAGTTAGATTAAAAAAAAAAGTAGTCAGAATACAGTGGTGTGAAAAAGTGTTGGCCCCCTTTTTTGCACGTTTGTCACACTTTAATGTTTCAGATCATCAAACAAATTTAAATATTAGTAAAAGATAACACAAGTGAACACAACATGCAGTTTTTAAATGAAGGTTTTTATTATAAAGGGAAAACAAAATCCAAAACTACATGGCCCTGTGTGAAGAAGTGTTTGCCCCCTAAACCTAATAACTGGTTGGGTCACCCTTAGCAGCAACAACTGCAATCAAGCGTTTGCGATAACTTGCAATGAGTCTGTTACAGCGCTGTGGAGGAATTTTGGTCCACTCATCTATGCATCAGGAAGGGGGCCAACACTTTTTCACACCACTGTACATCACCAAAAACGAGTAACCCAGATTTCATTACTAACTAGTTTTCTTTTCATCATGTAAACGGTAATCAGTAACAGACTACAAATTGTAAGTAATCGACCCAGCACTGTACATACTCCTACTCATTTCTATCAAACATTATATGAAATAGAGGTGTACAGTACTGCCAAAATCTTGCTATGAGAATTATTAATCACAGTAACAGTATATGTGTATGAGTACGTTTCAAGTTGCCCAGAAAATGTAAAGTTGGTTGCTTGACTTTTTATTCATTTAATTACTTACGTACATATGTATGTGGGTCAAAGACGTTAAGATGTCTGCATCAAAATAAATTTACAAAAGTGATTTTATGTCCATAGAAAGCACATTAAAAGTAAGTAAAGTGTCTACTTTTAAGGTTTCAAATAAGTTTTTGGAAAATAAAATGTCAAAATTTGGTTACACTGTCATTCAGTGTAACACAATATTTATGTAAAAATTCAAACAACATGCTTATTCTGACGTGTACATATTAAAATATCTAAAAGTATAAGGGAGCATATTAAATGTTATTGTGTTTTAAATGAGTAAAAAATTCTTACTGACAAATGGGCAAAACCTAGGATAGTGGCAAATTTAAAAAAATGTGATTAGTCTTTTAATATGTCATACATTGATTTTTGTTGTAAATATGCCTGACGAGATTGTTACACTTAATATGTCATAAATTTATTTTTGTTGTAAATATGCCTGAAAAGATTGTTTCACTGAATGACATTTTAGTGGGTGTCTTCTGTAAATCAGGGGAAAATGTATGATATTTATTTTTTGCTCAGAAAAACAAAAACAAAATTGCAATTAAATTAAACAGAAAACTTTTTACATTTTTTGGGGGGAAAACAACAACAATTTAAAGCAGTATTACACTTACTGCTTTTATGCTTAAACCCTTTTTCGTCTTTGACCCATGTATGCATTTATTTATGAGTGACTCCCTTCATGTACTGGTATTTTTTATTTATTTATTTTTTGTATTGTACACTTTGTGTCATGGCCTACAACTAATTTAGGTTATACGCATGTTTACGGAAACAATATCTCAGCTCAGGATGGTCTGATTTTTTGAAAATCTATGGCAGCATTCTGCTGTAAACGTATGAGTTTCAGATTCCACTATTCATAACGAAGGAATAATGAGTCTTATCTTGGGTTAAAAACAAAACAGTCAAAATAACAGAATGAAAAAGAATAGCTCAGCCTGTAAATTCTGAATTGATGAGCCATATACAAAGCTATTGTAAAGCAGCAGATATACACACACCAGTGATTTCTGTACTGATGTTGTAACAACCACAAATAACTCAAATGTGACACTTTTTCCTCATCTTGCCCCATTTGTCCTGCTCTCCATTTTCACGTTGTTATGTTTCTTTGTCACTTTCACATGTCCATAATGTAAATCAGTCCGGTGCACTAAATCTACTGCACTGTGAACCGCATAGCAAAATCTCTACGGCCCTCCATTACTACCACACCACAGACATTGCGTCAGATTTAGCAAGCTGCCCCCACATTATTAGATTGTCTTGACGCTGTTCTGCTGCGCTCCATTACGCTGTCACAGGATGATTAACAGTCACATCTTAGTCTGGTCTGCCTCAACGGTCTAACAGCACTCACCAATGTCAAGATGACTCAAACGGCCAATCAAACCAAAGAAGGTGGGGTTTACTGTAAACAGAGCCTGAATGACGCTTCAGTTTTAACGGTGAAAGAGTGCAATGTAATATGTAAGGTAGCTAAACATTTAATATTTGACTACTGTTTTACGATAGAAATGTTAAACGACTTGTAAAAATAGGCTATCATTTACTTGATTTATGTTATTTACCCCATAACTGAATGCGACGCAACAAAAAAAAAACATTAATGGAGCTGATTTGGTGTATTATGCATAAGCTAAGGTAAGCACTGAATGTGTGCATATTTTAAAATAAAAAGTATTATTTGCAAATAGTTCAAATTGATTCTTTACAATAAAATCATATTCTACTCTTCTTCTTTATTTCCTTAAATCCCTTTAAATTTGTTGATTATTTAATTCAAGATAGCCTTGCCTACCGGCTTAAATAAAATGTCTTGATTGACAGCCTGAGATTTAAAAAGAAAAATCATTTGTAAAAGGAAGGTCAAAGTGAATGCATTGCATTGTGGGATACATAACCTAACATAGCCCATGTGGTGTACTCTGCTTCTATACTACATATTGCACAAATGCAGTAGATCATTCTAGTATCCGACAAAGAAAGTAATGCGATTCTAAACATCATCTTGGATTACTCGATTTCTAAAGAAATGGTTTTCTTCATCCAGGTATCCAGGGTGGCATTTTAATGCAGCCAGCCTTAATGCGGTCCAACTGCCGAGCAACAAGGCTCAAACATAGAAACCAAAGAGCGCAGCATTTCAATGCGACCTGACTGAAGCGTAAAAGCATGCTTACATGATCTGTCTTTCCAGAAAGTCAACCCCGATGGTCTTTTTGTAGTCCTTTGTGAAGATGCCCTTGCAGTATCGCTGGATCATACTGGACTTCCCGACCGCTCCGTTCCCCACCACCACCACCTTGATGGCCACTTCCATGTCCTCCTCCAGCATGGCTGCGATGTGCCTGCGCTTTCACCTCACTCCGGCCCGGCTTAGTGCTGCTCTAGGACCTTCTCAACTCTAGCCTGTTTTAGGAAAGCAGTAGACGGATCAGTCATCACATTTTCACCACCTTTGTTGACATCATTGTCTATTCCTGCATCATGACTAGACGTGACCTATTAGTCTCTGAGTGTTTTGGGTCAGTTTCCGTTAAGTAAGTGCCTGCTGTGGCTCTGGGTTGTGCTCACCATGGCTGACTTCCCACTTCATGATGCATCTTGCATGGGCAATTTATTTATTTTGAAGATTTTTGGCATTGCAACTTTATTTTTGTAACAAATAAGCCCATTTGCCCACAGATTCTTTTTACTGTAATGCATCTAGACTTTAAATTTGAAAAGTCTTTGACTTTGAATTTCTATTATTTTGAATGGTGACCATGAGTTATATAATCCAAGGATGCATCATTTAAATCAGTTTACGCTGAAGGAAGTACAACAAATACTACCATAGCGATACTAGATTTTAATTATATATTGAATATTAAAAAGTTATTTGTTTATTTTTTTAGTAATGAGAATTTGGGAGAACATGCGTTTAACTGTCATGAAAGGAAATTCACAAGGAAACAAAAAAAGATTCCTTTCTATTAGGGTTGCAAAGGGGTGGAAAATTTCCGGAAACTTTCCAAAAATCCCTGGAATATTACAAAAAATCCTGGAAAGTTTCCAAAATTTCTGGAATATTTCCGAAATGTACTGGAAATGTTCCACTTCTTTGCAACCCTACTTTCTAAAAGTATTACTGAGTATTTCAGTATTCAAATTTTGGTTTTGGGGAGAAATATAACCAGACATGTTTTTGACAGCTTTTACTCTCAAAATAACCTAGTTGCAAATCAACACAATTATAACAATGAAAACTGGATAAATTTGCCAGAAAAACTGCTGTTAATATAGTCACACTAATAAACAGGAAAACAACAGTGTTAATCTGGCCAAATTCACTTATGAAACAAATCCGATTTTAGCTGTAAAGCAGCTCTACAGAAGATAATAGTGCCATTATGCAGCTCAATTGGGTTGAAGAACAGAGCGAGTGCTGCAAACGTCATTAGTTATGAAGTGAGCTCTACAGCAGGTGACAGTGTCATCACTCAGCTCCTGTCAGTTCAGTTCAATAGCTGCACAGTTCACCAGTTTTGAAACAACTTCATTTCAGATGTAAGCAGCTCTACAAGAAGACGACAGTTTATCTGCAGCAGGAGTCTTGAACGTGAACGCAAAAATGCAATCCAAGAATGCTGGATAGATAGCAGCGTGACAGTAGCGCTTACATATTAGGTTACGTTCCCCAGGCCTCCCGCGTTTCTGCTGGGTAACTAAATACAGCAGCCAACCTGAGACAACAATGACACGCATGAGTCTTTCACATGATCAGCCTTAATAAAATAAGCTCGCAAAATGATGGCCTTATACGGCTACAATCAGATCTTTCCAATCATGTTCTTAATTGTATTTAATTCCTTCAATAGTATTGATGTTTTAATGCATTAAAACATTTTAAATCATATAAATATTTTCGCCATTTTAATTTGACTTCTACATTTATAGATCAACGTAAACCACCAAACAGATCTTTTAAAATAAGTTAAGAAAGCATTTCACTGACAGGATTAGGCTTCCTTCCTTCCGTTTGGTTCAGCTTTTAGAACAAAAGCCGGATCCCAGCGTTCGTTCTTGACGGGTGTTTCTGAGGCCTGGCTGTCTGAAGGGCCCACTGCGTTACTGCCATGGCACTGAGATCCACGTAACCAAGGAAGTCTGAGTGATATACAGAGCGCAGTCTCTCAGTGGGGCTATATACAGCAGCTGGACAGAAAACACGCACAAGACAAATGTGCGAAACTCTCTCGGAGCACCAAAACTTCAAAGAAGCCCATCTGTTCGTGGTCAAATTACACACATCACACAACCTCTCACACAGGATTTCATGTGTTGCAGTCGGTCTGTTTAAGAGATCTACTATACTTTGCTTATTACACTAGCAAAAAAAAATATGGTTACACTTGGTTAAGTAGTGGTTAAGGTCTTAACCACTTAACCACCAAAATATGGTTAAGGTCTCCTTGTTACAGTGTAATTATACATTTAAGTACTGAGTCAGATTAATTAACTACATGCACTTACTACATGGTTAGGGTTTGGCTTAGTGTTACTTGTATGTAATTCTGCATAATTTATTGTTATTATAATAGTAATGTGTAACAAGGACACTGTAAAACAAAGTGTTACCAAAAATAATGGAGGTTAAGACTTAGACATCAAAGTACCATGGTACCATCAATAGCTATAACCATACTTTTTGTAAGGATAATTGCTATTGCAAAAAGTACAGTTTACCAAATTCATTTAGATGCTACTCCAAGTTACCACCATATTTTTTAAAGGTAAGTTCTTGTGAGATAAGTACTAAAAGCATGTAGTAAGGTTAGGGTTTGGTTTAGGGTTAGTTGGTGGTAATTATGCGCAGTTGTGTTTACAACAGTAAGTAGATGTAACAAGGACACTGTTAAGTGTTACCAAGAACAATACCGCGATATTAGTTATTTATCAGAGAGTAAGAGCATGATACTTTGTTATACAGACGTGATTACCGTGATATTTAGCTGACACTTCGAATAATACCGTGGTACTAAAAGAGCTGTTAGTAATATCGTCGCGGTGTCTCACCTGTATTCGTGTGTTACCAGGTTACATAGTTTTCTCTTTGAAGACCCGACTCGGGAATAATAAAGAACGCGGACTGTCCAGAGATCCAAACACACAGCTCCAGTGATTTATCAATCCAAACACATCTGCTGAATGTAAATATAAGCCAGCAGCAGCTGTATGGAGCGAGCTTTTTTGCGTTTGCAGAGTTTATCAAAGGAGTGGCCTCCTCCTCCTCCTCCTCCTTTACTGCTCTCCCTCTCTCTGTGCGTGTCTCTTACACAGACTAACAATGCCGCTTGGATACTACAGAGTCCAGCGGGCTCTGAGGACGCAGATGTCCGCAGACACAGCAGCGTCTTAACGCGCTTTGGGTGATTCGCGACTGTGCGCCGGGGGCCGCGGCACTGACTGAAGCGCGGAGACCACCAAACACCAAGCACTTTCAAAATAAAAGCCTGTCTTGACTTCTCAGAACTTCAGCACAGCTGGAACGATGCAAAATGAGAAATCAATCAGCACAAAGAAGAGCTGGTCCCATAAGAAAACATGGCAGATTTCAAATAGCATATATGCTGGGCGGTTCAGCGTCAATGATAGAAAAACCAAAGAAATGATCAGCACACTTTGATTCATCAACAGCTTCAGGCCTGTGATGCCTCATCCAACTAGGATGTGTCGCAGCTATCCCTTTTTATAATTGTTTACCATGTTAAGAAAATAGTATCATCAAAATGATAAAATTGCATTTTTAGGGAGTCACATACACTGCTCAAAAAAATTAAAGGAACGCTTTGAAAACACATCAGATCTCAAAGGGGAAAAATATCATGCTGGGTATCTATACTGATATGGACTGGGTAATGTGTTAGGAACGAAAGGATGCCACATCGTTTGAATGGAAATGGAAATGATCAACCTACAGAGGGCTGAATTCAAAGACACCCTGAAAATCAAAGTGAAAAAATGATGCAGCAGGCTAGTCCATTTTGCTGAAATTTCATTACAGCCACTCAAAATGGTACTCGGTAGTTTGTATGGCCCCCCATGTGCTTGTATGCATGCCTGACAACGTCTGGGCATGCTCCTAATGAGACGACGGAGATCTGGACCAGGGCATCACTGAGCTCCTGGACAGTCTGAGGTGCAACCTGGCGGTGTCGGATGGACCGAAACAATGTCCCAGAGGTGTTCTATTGGATTTAGGTCAGGCGAGCGTGGGGGCCATTCAATGGTATCAATTCCTTCATCCTCCAGGAACTGCCTGCATACTCTCGCCACATGAGCCCAGGTATCACTTTCACAGACTTTTTCATTAACTGTTCCCTCCTGGTGGAATGACCTGCCCAGATCAATCCGAGCAGCTGAGTCCTTAACCATCTTCAAGAAACGACTAAAAACACATCTGTTCCACCTTTATTTGACCCTCTAACTCTAACACTTTCTATTCTATTTTAATTCTGCTTTATCTATGTTTATTCTTTATTTAAACAAAAAAACAACAAAAAAAAACACTAGCTTTCTATTCTATCTACTTGTTTTTCTTTGTTTGTGTGTGTATGTATAATATATATATATATATATATACAGCTTGCTACATGTATTGCGTTAGGCTAACCGAGACTTGTCATTTGCACTTATATATTGTTGCTCTTTTGTTAGTTTTGACTGCTTTTATTGTCCTCATTTCTAAGTGGCTTTGGATAAAAGCGTCTGCTAAATGACTAAATGTAAATGTATTGTCGTGCACCAGGAGGAACCCAGGACCCACTGCACCAGCGTAGGGTCTGACAGTGGGTCCAAGGATTTCATCCCAATACCTAATGACAGTCAGGGTGTCATTATATATAGACTTTAAGTTAACAAATCAAGCTGTGACTAGTTGAGCGGAGTAAGGAGACAGTTCTCCTCCAAACTGTATGCATTCAGTCATTCAGTGCCAGAGAGTTTAATCAACAGCTAAAGTAATGAAGCAGCCAGTCAATACATTTATTGTGATTAAAATGTCTTACAGACATGATATACAGATATCTTTTTTTTTTTTTTAATCCATTAGAAAAGAAAAAATAGTGCAAAGTGCAGAGACTTGACACACATGCATAAAATCATCAAACTCAACTGGTAAACTATGGCACTTGCAACAGCAAGGACACGAGTGCAATTTCCTGGAAATACCCATACTGATCAAATGTATGCATCGAATATATTTAATGTTATTTTTGATAAAAGCTTCTGCCAAATGTAAATGAGAATAATTTGTACGATTAGTAAAACATGGGATTGTCATTTTGGGGCCCCAAACTAATTTTGTAATTGAGGGAGCCTTCTTTACAGTCACCTTTTCTAGTCAGTGTAGACCAGGGGTGCCCAATCCTGCTCCTGGCAATCGACTAATTAAACGCACCTGCCTTTAATTTTCAAGTGGTCCTGAAGACCTTAATTAGTTGCTTTAGGTGTGTTTGATTAGGGTTGGAGCTGAACTTTGCAGGACAGTCTATCGCCAGGAGCAGGATTGGGCACCCCTGGTGTAAACTATCCTATATTCCTCATTCTTGGTCAAATTTGATTAAGTGCAAATTTGCTTCTTTTTTCAAAGAGCATACATCTTTAAGATTAGAAGAATTTTAGCAAAAATATAAACGTTTTAATAAAAGTGCATTAAGTAAAAAAAAAAAAAAAAGGCACATTAATGTCTTGCCACATAATTTCCCCCTTGAACTAAGATCTTGGCATTTTTCTAAACACTAAGTAGTAACATCACGACTATATTATGAAATGCTTGCTCGTGAGGCATTCAGAGTAATGCTGTACTGTTTTGTATTTATGTACCCTAACCTACAATGTATTTTTTTCAGCCAGAGAAATGTACAATTACAGAAAAGTGTTTGGCAGATATTAACAGTAGCTTTCAGTAGACAGACAAGTATGGTGTTATCACAGCGAACACTTTACAAATGTAACAATAGACCACTGCCTAGAAGTGTGCATATGACATAATCAAGTGATATATTCAGCTTGGCAAAGTTCTCCAATGTGAAAGTTACAGCAGCTGAAATTCTCATTGGTTAACGGATGCCTACATCAGAGTGCGTTTCAGTAAAACTGATCATTTTCACATAAATTTCACATTTCACATCAATTGATTCACATAACTTTCTAAAGTGGCACAATCACTCCACTCTAAGAAAAGCCTGTAAAAATACTGCTCAGTGTACAGGAAATATATTTTTTCTTACAGTGTACTGTGTAGATGCCCTTAATATTATTACCTGCTCTTTTGTTGTTTTTAGGTTAGTGGGGAAACTCACCATGGCACTGTGAGAACCAGACGTCACTGCCTGCATTGTACACAGCTTTGATTTTAATGTAGTTTTGTCTCTGCGCACACAACACAAGCCTACTGATCAATGTGTGAAATTGTTAATGGACCAAAAAATGATTACAATGACTTGGTGTGAACAAGCCGTCTGTCTTTTCACAAGAAATGGAAAAACCTTCCAGTGTCATTCTTACACATGTTCAGACCTAAAGCACTGGTGGTCGAGGGCCGTATCCCTCAGTACTGTCCCCCGGATTCATCTCCTGCAGGAATTTGGGACTGTCATAGTCAGACGACCTGCCAAAGCCTTCAGAGTCTTCACAATCCATGTCCTCTTCAGAAACCTCAGTTAGATCCACTACGGTGTCATCAAGTGTTGAGACTGTTTTGCCGTCTTCCTCATTCGGGGAACTGGGGGGTCCCTGTGATGTCACTGGACAAATGTCTGTCGGCTCAGGTTGGGAAACAAGCATTGTATGAGATTGCCTGGAGATAACGCACCACTGCATGTGGAAAGGAGCAAATGGTATTGCTAATGAGTCAACAACAGCAGATCACCAGACACATCACAAATACAAAACACTGCTGAATAACAAAGGAACAGTTCTAGAATTATGAAGAAAAAAAACACAAAGTGAAAGGACTTAAAGACACATACCAAACCTTGAGGCATTTTGGGGATTTTGGACCATTTCCTCCAAAGCAGCCACACAAAGCCCATGATAATGAAGAGCACAATGGTCCCTCCGCCTAGCAAAGCTGCAATTATTCCCGTTTTGTCTACAGAAAAGTCAAGAACAATTCAATGAAGTGTCTACTCTAGTACTCACAAATAACAATGACTTTATTTAAGGTAAAGATAAAGTTCAGAAAAATATTTAGGAATTAAAAATGTTTTTAGCAACATTTCTCTTGCTTTAGCCACTGCCTTGGATTGGCTTGTTGCAACAAGTTTGTTACAGTGTATTATTGGATTGCATTCCCTTCTTAATAGAGACCCAGACAGCAAAATTCCTGAGGCCCAGATCAGGCCCACACCTGACACTTTCATCTGGCCCACATTCCGCGTGGAATGATAGC
This sequence comes from Sinocyclocheilus anshuiensis, assembly GCF_001515605.1. Classification (NCBI taxonomy): domain Eukaryota; kingdom Metazoa; phylum Chordata; class Actinopteri; order Cypriniformes; family Cyprinidae; genus Sinocyclocheilus; species Sinocyclocheilus anshuiensis. The sequence continues at coordinate 592,147 of NW_015558654.1, forward strand.
AATTGGGCGGTCCACTCCTGTTTGCCAAATTTGGGCCACAAGCAAGCCAAAAGAAGGCCCAATGTCAGCCATGAATAAACCAAATAAAGCAGAACTGGCCCAAATCTGGGCTACATTGATTTTAATTCTGGCCCAGATCTAACACCTCGCTCCGGCCCACATACTGTTTATAATGATGGCATTTGGGTGGATCACTATTGTTTGCCAAATTTGGGCCACAAGCAAGCCATAGGAAGGCCGCATGTCAGCCATGACAATAAATACATAAAATACAATAGAATTGTCCCAAATCTGGGCCACATTTATTTGAATTCTGGCCCAGGTCCGGCCCAGATCCAACACCTTGCTCCAGCCCACATACTGCGTGGAATAATGGCATTTGGGCAGTCCAGTTCTATTTGCCAGATTTGGGCCTCAAGCAAGCCTTAGCATTGCTGCATGTAAGCCAATCAAATAAACCAAAACTGGTCCTAATGTGGGCCACAGTTGATTTTTATTCCAACCTTGGTCTTCCCCACATTCCTCATGTGGCCCACATGCTGCATGGAATGGTGGCATTTTGGCAGTGGTCCACAAGCAGGTCACTATACAGCCACATTTTAGCTAACAATGAACCAAATAAACCATAAATATACATTATCTGGGCCACACTAAGCCTTAAGTGAGTTATGCATCAACAATACTCAACATTGTAAAGAGAAATTTAAAAATGTCCTCCATAAATGTTCAAATAAGTTCCAGAAATGTGTCCTACTTGATAAAATCCCTACCCAAGTTTTGCAAAAGCAGCAATTAAAATGTCACAGATAAATATTCAAAGACACACTCCAATACTTTAAAAACTGTTCTTCACAAGTTTGAACTTAAATGCTCACTCAGACTGATGAAAGGTTATGTAGCATAAGTCGCTATGGGGAACACATTCAGTGTGACCGGTGTCTGAACACATATCTAAAAACGACAATAACATTGGCCGGCGACAGCCTATGACGTCATTATCCTGCGCGATCGCAGTATAAAAGGGCGCCGGGATAACACGTCATCCTCTTCTTCGTCTTCACTGACCGTTTGCTTATGTTAGCGTTAAGCTAAACACGACTAGGAGTGCATGTTTCTCGCCAGAGGTTTTGCTCTGATACCTGCAGTTTCACACGGCTCGCGTGCTGTGTGTGTGTGGTGAAGAGCAAGCGCGTTCAGCTCTCGAGGGAGTTGGATGCGCTCTTCATTCATTGCTTATTTGTTGTGAGGGATAAGCATGAATTGAACGCGCTCGTCTCACAAGGAGGCGGCTTGTGCTCATCGTGATGCATTCGCGGGACTACTGAGGGGGATGTGAGTATTTCACCATTTACCCGAGTTTGTAGATAACGTTTGCATGAGTGCGTTCGCCTCTCACGGGAATAGCGATGCATTCGCGGCAGCAGTTTTCGTTCGCGCTTGATTTCCGAGTAGATAGCGTTTGCATGAGTGCGTTCGCCTCTCGCGGGAATAGCGATACATTCGTGGCAGCGGTTTTTCATTTGCGCTTGATTTCCGAGGTAATCTAGCGGTTGGGTGGAGCGTGTTTAGCTCCCGCGGGAGCTGAATGCATGCTGCGCGTCTGGGTTACGCGTTGTCAGCCTCGTTCCCTTTCTCTGAGTTGGCTTAGGCCCCAGTACTCGCCTTGGGCTCCACTCAACTAGTGTGTCTCTGTTGATACGTTTTTAAAGCATCGCTCCCCTCACTGTAGAGGGTTATTTATGAGCATGGTGCTTTCTTCCGAGGGTTCGATTTCTCTCATGGGCTGTTCTCGTGGTGGTGTTTATCAGTGCTCCCCTCTATCAGAGGGTTGCCTATGAGCACGCTACCCCTTTTCTGAATTCGGAGTTCTCCTCTCACGTGGAGAGTTGAGTTCTCTGTTTTCCCAGAGCACCTGGAACCAGCAACATCAGGCGAACTAGTCCCTTCCTCTGCCTCCCTGATGCGCTGAGTTTTTGGCTAAGCTTGCAGTACGCTTACCCTTCAGGATTTCTAACGAACATGCTGTAGGTCAAGCCCCCTCACGGCTGAGAGCTGGGTGTTATGCTCCCTCAGCTAGGTAACTTACTGCTAGCCATTCAGCATTATACCATGAGGATGAGTTGGTGACTTCTCAGACGTATTGTTCTTGGGATGCGCCATTTCCATCTATGGACTGCTCCTTCAGAGTGCCACGAGGGCCCCTTAGAACGGTATCTTTAAAATCCATGTTATGGTAAGTGCGCAGGAGAAGACCCTGTGCTCTTCCTAAAATCCATGCTGTGGTAAGTTCGCACATCAAGCATTTTGCGTTCTTTCTAAAATCCTGTATGGTAGGGGATACGTGCGGTGGCTTCGTGCCCTTTCTTTGAGTCGGTTAGGCCCCGGTTCCACCTTGGGCACCACTCTACCTATGTATCCTCAGGATACCTACTTTAACAGGGTGTTGCTACTAGGGGTCTATTGAGACAGTTCCTTTAGCAAGCTCATGCAGAGCAGGCAGTAGCCCCCTGGGTGACAGGCCAAGACCTAGTTACGATTCTAGGCACTTGGTCGTATCCCCTTAAAGGAATCTCTTCCTGATTCCAAGCCTTGAGCTCTACCCCGGGCCCGGGAGTTCAAGCCTTGAGTCCTGGCCCTAACAGGTAAGTTTATGGGGTATGTAGCTTAGGCTTTTGGCCGTAGGGGATAATGTCACTGACAGCCGTCTAACCGTCCAAGGGGCAACTCCCTTAAAGCTTTGGTAGAGTTGGTACTTAGTGCTCGCCTGTGGTTTGGCATGCACTCCCCTCAGCATGGTGGCATGGGTTTACCGTTCCCCATAGCGACCTCTAGAGGACGCAGTTCGAAGTTCCCTCGAAAGGGAACGTCTCAGGTTACGTATGTAACCATGGTTCCCTGAGAGGGAACGAGACACCGCGTCCTCTAGTTTCCTTGCTATGCTGCGGACGCAAGCTTCAGACGAAGAAGTGGATGGCGTGTTATCCCGGCGCCCTTTTATACTGTGATTGCGCAGGATAATGACGTCATAGGCTGTCGCCGGCCAATGTCATTGTCATTTTTAGATATGTGCTTCAGACACCGGTCACACTGAAGGTGTTCCCCATAGCGACCTCTAGAGGACGCAGTGTCTCGTTCCCTTCTCAGGGAACCATGGTTACATACGTAACCTGAGACGTTCTCACACACTGCCTTCACTTAATAGCATGATAAGAAAAATTAAGATGATTATTAAGACAACTGATAATGGTTTTACCGGTCTCAGGCGTCTGCTGAGGGACACAAATGTTTCTGTAGGTATATGAAGGAATACCAGCAATCATCCCTTCAAGCTTCAGCCTAACACACTGTCCAGCAACGCTTTGGTTCAGGTGGATTTCTGCAGTGCACAGCTCCTCCTCCACAAAACATGAGTATAAAACCTTTTGCTGTGGAAGGAGAAAAGAACAGAGTGATTTTAACAGTTCAACATCCTAACATGACTAACATTTGAATAAGGACATGGAGGAGTCTGTGCGACTGCTTTTCCAACCTCATCATGTGTGATTGTGTACTTAAATTCTTCATTCAGTATGTCTTGCTTATGAAGCAAGAAAATGTGCTGAAAGGACACTTCAATCACATCTTTGTGGACAGATGTATTTACAGCTGGAAAGTCCAAAGAGCCTGAAAAAAGCAAAAGCCGATATTACATTAAGAAAGTCAAAATAACAAGAAAAAAAATAAAAATAAAATAAAAATAAAGTCACCTGAGACTAAAGCAAATTAATTCCAACACTAAAATTCAAATATCCAAATAGATTTGCATTTCCTGAAGGAAAGAGCAACAGTGCTTGCAAGGCAGCAGAATGAGAGTTGAAGATTTAGTGAAGTTCATTTTCTTTTAGGCTTTGGTTCTGGCTAATTGAAATGCTGCTGTATTAGCCCTGAGTATACTTGGTTTTTGTATTTGTACGCTAACGTGTAACACATAGCCTTTCAAAGTATACTCCATTTGATAGCATGCACGAACACAGGCAGTAGATGTGCTCTAGAAAGCTTCATCTTTGTCCAGCGTCTGCTCTATTTTTCTCCAGACGTTATGAGCAATAAAAATATCTTTGTATTCCTGTAAACTACAGCTGCCACCATCTCATAACCCCCTCAAGCATCAGTTGTTGCTGCAGTCTCTGCTATTTTGTTGTTGTTGTTGTTCCATCCTTGTCCAGTGTCTGCGCTATGTTTCTCCAGAAGCTGTGAGCGATAAAAATCTCTTTGTACTCTTTTAAAGGTGGGGTAAGCGATTTTTCAAAAACGCTTTAGAAAACTGATTCGGGCCGAACTTGTAGCCAATCAGCAGTAAGGGGCGTGTCTACTCATGATGTGGAGGAGAGAGCGTTCAGTGCACAGCACAGGATGGACATTAGCCGAGCCGAGCGACAGAAAGATAAAGATGGCGGATAAAAAACAAAAGAGGAAAACGTCTGCGGAACAAAAGAAGGCTTAAGGCAATAAGGCAAGAAGTAGGACCCGTGTAAATATCAGATCAGCTTTCCAGCGCTGGAGAGAACTCAAGGAACGGAAGGCCTGCGATCGGACGCCGAGGTTGCTTTGTTTCTTCTCGATAGGTGAGTAACACCGTGTCTGCGCCGCAACAGCTAGTTGTTGTCTGTCTGTCTAGTCTGTCTGGTACACTGGACGCGACAAAGCAACCATTGAAAATCATTTGAAATTTGTGTTAATATGTCATAAATAGAACACAGCAGCAGTTTTGCTTTGTTTCACAGAACCAGAGCCGTTGAGAAAGTTTCTCAATTCAGTTTATTTTCGTTGTTTCTCAACGGCTCTGCACAGAACTAATCGTTGCCTGGGTTGCGTACGTATGTGTGGGGCGGAGCTATCAAAATAGGGGCGAGACCCTTAAACTAAAGTGTCTGCTATCTTATAACACCCTCACACAATCGCTTGCCAATGTGTGCATCTGTAGTTGTTGCAGTCTCTGCTTTTTTGTTGTTTTTCCATCTCTTCAGTTTCATTTTCTACTATGAAACAGCGGTCAACTGATTAGTGCAAAACCAAGTCAATGCGCAGGTCAGTAAGCACAGTTACAGAAATCGGGTGATGAAATTTGCGTCACACACACTGTACGCAGACCCTCGCGTAATCATAAAAACTGAAGAATACTTTGGACGAAAGGCTAATTAAATGTTTGAATTGAGTCTCTACACTAAATGGTTTGGGCTGAATAAACTGCAAATGTTTTATAGGAAGCAAGCCCTAACATGTCTGAGAAATATCAATACTGTTTCATCATCAACAATGCCTTGCAAACACTGTAATAAACAGTATTACTGTATCCATATGATTAAGTTATACTCAGAAAACTTACATTTATATTTATGTGTGTTCTCATCAAAATAGTCTTTGCTGTAGGTGAATCTAATGGAGACGCTTTCTGATTTCTCTTGCCCATCATGTGCCGTCACGAACACAAAGTAATCGTCATCCGCATCTCTGCTGTAGCTGCTGATATCAAGGTACGTCTGAGGGGTGTCAACTGTTTGGGAAGCACTAGAGATAAATGGGACAGAAAGATTAAGGAATGTGATTGTGATTAAGTAATGTCACATTTTCTGAAATTGTATTTTTTTTTCTTGATCAGCTGCTTTTGACACACACATACCTAACATAAGGTTTGACCATTACACTGAATTTCAGCTGTTCAGTTGGGTTACTGTAGTTCCAGAAGAGGACATTCACAAAGTTGTGACAAACAACACTGACGTTTGTTGGAGAAGGAACTGTAGACAAAAAAAAGTTAGATTCACATTCAGTTTATTTAGTCTGTTATACAAACTCAAAGCTCATGAGAACAACGAATCCTTTCAATAAAATGCGGAGTTATTCTTAAAATGGATGTCATCTTCAGAGATGTCACAATCTTGGACTAGATTTTGAGTTTTGCTCAAACGCGATCACTGAATTTTGGACACACAGCTGAATCTTATTATCCCAATATAAATGTTTAAAATGAGATTGGAAAACAAATATAAAATATATTTTTTATATTTCAGCAGGGAAAAAACTGTAATTGTCATACTTCCATTTGTGTTATTCGATTGCTTGATTGGTAATGTACAATCTGAGACTAACCTATTTGTACTTAAAAACAGACCTTAGATAAATACATACAAATAAATACAATTAAAGTGATTTTGGATGACCAACCATCATAACAGCCTGCAATTCAGACTTGTGGTGGATTAGGGTCTATGTGTGTGTGTATATAGATCACTCTGAATCACTACATACAACATTATCATTACATTATCACACATAACAGAGAATAATTTCAAAACCATGTTAATGAAATTTAATGTCGTAAAATATAGACATGCATTGCTACTTTGGGACACATAAAATGCTTTAATATCAATATATTATTATTATTATTTAAATAAATTAGGGGGAAAAAACAATGGGCGAAGGTTTTTACTTTATGCATGTACTGGGTGTCTATGTTAGTTATGATTATGATTACTCTAATTGTGGGAAATAAGAAAAACAAAATGAACCTTTTAAATTAAGCCACTGGAGCCATCAGAGCAGACACAAAGATTGTACAGCTTTAATAATGGCCCTAACTAGGAATTTTTAGTTATTGGTGTTAGATTGTAAAATGTTACATCACACAAGCACAAAAAACAGCGATGAACACATAAAGCCCATAATGCAGTTTCTGCATAGGAACTTTGAGGAAAAATTAGCAATGAAAAAAATAAAAAAATAAAAAATACTTGCAAATATGCTTGAGAACATTTTGTTGTAGAGAAGTGAAATTTAGAAAGCAGAAATCACATTTTGCTTGTAAGAGGAAGTTTAGTGCTGCTAACAGAGTGCTTATTAACAGTTTAGTTTTGATGTATAAAGGTAATATGTCTGCTGGTGTTGGTCCATTGTGTTTTATCAAGTCCAAAGTTAATGCAGCCGTCTACCAGGAGATTTTGGAGCACTTTGTGCTTCCATCTGCTGACAAGCTTCATGGAGATGCTGATTTCCTTTTCCAGCAGGACTTTAGCACCTGCCCACAGTGACAAAACCACTTCCAATGATATTACCGTGCTTGATTGGCCAGCCAACATGCCTGACCTGAAGCCCATCTGGAATCTATGGGACATTTTCAAGAGAAAGATGAGAAACAGTGGATCCGAGCTGAAGCTCAATAGCGCCTCAGCAGAACTACAGGCGGATCGCTTTCATTCACACCTCACTGATGCTGGAGTTTGTGTTAAAGGAGCCCCGACCAAGTATTGAGTGCATAAATGAACATACTTTAAAGAACTTGAGCTTTTATGTTTTGCAAATCCTTTTTTTGATTGATCTTAGGAAATATTCTAATATTTTGAGATACTGGATTTTTGACTTTCATGAGCTGTAAGCTCTTATTAAAATTAAAACAAGAAAAACTTTTGAAATGTTTTACTTTACATGTAGTGAACCTTGAATTTATGAAAGTTTAACTTTTTGAAATAAGTAACAACTTTTTCAAGATATTCTAATTTGTTGAGATGCACCTGTATATATGAAGACTTCAAATGCAAAAGCCTATAAGTGCCATCTGAAATTTTCTTCTAAAATTAGCGTTTTTATCAGACTCCTACACTGTAAAAAAAAATCTGTGACATTTACGGTAAAATACCGGCAGCTGTAGTTGCCAGAACTTCACCATAAAAAATATGGTAGCAACATTTTAGGTTTTACAGACTTAACTTAAATTCACAATAAAATACACAGTGTCATTCACACAAACACTAAACCCCATCCTGGTGACACACATGATACTGAAATAATGCAATAAACAATTTAACAACTTTACATGTAAGATTACACAACTGATAAGAAAAAAACTAAGAAAAAACATATTTCAACAAAAAACATAAAATATGATGTGTCATGCAGGGAATTCTGGGAGTGTCAATTTACAGTTTGTCACTGTAAATTATACAATGACTTTTTCTTTTTCACTTCCAAAAACCGTATTTTTAACAGTATTTTACTGTAAAATTACATTAAATGTAATTACATTTATTCACCGAATATAGTATGGAAACTTACTGTTAACCAGTTAACAGGTTTTTACTGTAGCATTTTTACAGTCTTTTACTGTTAAAATCCCAATCATTTTTTAGTGTATGTTTGGGCTCTGTAATTTCACTTTATTGGCAATGAATAGGTTGTTGCCATTAAAGTGAAATAACTGAACATAAGGAGCCTGATAAAACTGCTCATTTTAGAAGAACATTTCAGATGGCCCTGACGGGCTTTGCATTTGAAGTCTTCATATATATAACTTTGTTTTCAGTCAGCATCGTGGTTATGGATACTCATTAGTTTCAGCTGCGTACTGTCAATCATCTCTTTTTCACCTCTTTTGCTCATGTGTTAAAGTTCCACTGTTTCAGTTCTTGGTTATCGGGGCTTGTCTTTACTATGTGTTGTGGTGCTTACTTCTATGTTGGATTTACCCTGTTGGGATTATTAAAGACTGCCTATGCCTATACACACACTGTTGCTTTGTTTGATTATTGATTAAGATTTCAACCCGAGAGTGACAGAGTAACACCTCCATGTACACTGTAAAACAAGGTTTAAGGCCACACTGATTTGCAGCTGTAACCACGTGTGATCAGTGACGTTTTCACACCCGCTCAGATCAGACCTAACTGTGGTTTTACTGTGATACAAGTGTGAAAATAAAAACAAAGGCTACATACTGTACTTAAATAACTCAAAACTGGGCCAGAACATTTCAATGTATTGCTGGCTGAACACAACAAGAACAGAGAAAGAAAACGTAAGAGAAAGACATGAAGGAATGAAAAGAACAACAGGAAGGAAGTGAAAGTGCGAAAGAGAAATGAGAGAAGGTTTAACACGCAAACACAGAAGGAAATAAAGTATGACCATATGAACAAGAATTAGAAATCTAGACCCAAACATTCATCCATTATAGAGACGCAGCAAACTGACACTAATGACTTCAATAGAGATATGACATCTGCTAAAGTCAAACCTAAAGTGAGTGGGAAGCCATGTGATGATCTGCCATTAGAGCAAGAGAAATTAAGATCCTGCAGGTAAAACATCATTGTTAAGTTATATAATATCTAACAGATCATTCTAGATTCAGACACATAAATAAATAGACATACTACAGTTTTTATCATATACATATTGGAATGTAGCCTGTTAAGCATAAAGTTAATGACATATAAAACTACCTGCTTTTATTTATTCCAAAAAAAACTTGTATAATATGTAAACATAAATAAAACATGCTTTACTATACATAGAAACAATGTGATAACCAACACTGACTCCACTACCGACAGATGATAAACTTTCTCTCTTGCAGACGCTCTTAAATCGATTAGCGTGCTGATGGACTGCATAAAGACAGCAACACTGACCATCCACTTTTCCAGCCACCTTGTTTCGTGAACACTCTGTCTGAAAATCACCTTACTGAATAAGCCATGAACCAAAGTATTTGGGGGGACAAAGAAAAAGAAAAGAAAAAAACAGAAAACAGTGTCCAGCCTGAGCTGATGATCTCACCGGCTCAGTAACATCCTCCTCAGTGTTTCATGATGCAGACGGCCTTCACGGACCTCTCCTGCCGAAGTTAGCACTCTCATGGTAACAACAACCTTTTTGACTGATGGATCGCTTCTTAAGATTGACGGTTCTTTGGCAATTAAATACATTTTTGCAACAGAAGCACATATCGCTTAACACACAGCTCTCTGGAATACTTGATATTGACTGCTCAGTCATGGCTTTCAGCTGTCAGATATGCCCTAATATTCTGTAATATGCTTTATATCAGCCCGCTCACCACAAACTCACTCTCATTTCTGCCACCATCTTGTGCCTCAGTCATTAATCATATGGCGCTTTTCCACTGCATGGTACGGCACAGTACGGCTCGGTACGGTTCACTTTTTGGGGGTTTTCCACTGGGTACAGTACCTGGTACCTGGTACTTTTTTTAGTACCACTTCGGTTGGGGTTCCAAGTGAACCGTACCGTTACCAAAACGTGACGTGTAAACTCTGCTGATCACGGATTGGCCGGAGAGAATCGTCACTACCTGCGTCACTGAACTTGCGACACAAACACAAAAGAACCGCTAGATTTAAATCAGCACAGCCGAATAAAAGGAAGGCATCTTTACCAGATACAGGGGTGTGTAGGTGAAGAGAGAATAAGATGTGGGAGTAGGAAGAAAGATGTTATTATAACAAGAATGAGGATTGGACATTCAGCTTTAAATTTAAATTTACACAAAATAGGGAAGCATGAAAATGGAAGATGTGATAAATGTGGGAAGGATCCAGCGAGAGCTTGATGGGGCGACGCGGAATGAAAAAGGATTTTTTTTTTTAGGAGTTGTGGTAGTAGAGGCGGCGCAACTATAACGACATGTGAATAATCCCGCCCACTCTAAAGCGGTACTGAACTGCAGTGGAAATGCAAACCGTGCTGAGCCGAACCGTGCCGTGCCGTACTGAGCCGTACCGAGCCGAGTCGTACCACGCAGTGGAAAAGCGCCAATAGTGAACTTCAGTGAGTATTATTACTTTTTTCTTTACTTATTTATCTGTTTGTTGTTGTGGAAGCTTTAGGATAATATACAGGTAAAATTGTGAAATAATATTGTTTAACATTTTGGCTGGATTACCAAAGAGCTCTATCAAACTCAAGAGTTCAAAATGCAACTACCTCAGTCAACGTAATTCTCTTATTGCATTTGATCTCCTCTCCTGTTATTTATTATTCTTTTAGTCAATTTTACTTTCTTGTTCACATTATATTTGAACTTTTAAGCAGAAATATATGTCTTTTGTAAATTACTTTGTGGTGCTAATTTAAGTATTTTTATATTCACTGATATTGAATGATTACCATGTTTATTGATTATGGTATTTAGTAAAACAAAGAACTCACCACCCAAAAAACGCTGTAGTACTGTGGTAATTTTGTTAGGTTACTATTATTTCTGTAATATAGTGATGTAAACCCTTGTTTGCCATTCTATTAAAGCCTCTTTAACATTTAATTTAACAACAAAAAATGGAGAAGGAACTTTTTGTTACATTACAAATGAAGTCAACAACACTAAAAATGAAGGGGAACCTTTAAATATTAGCACACAGTAAAAAACTTACATGCTCGCTAAACTTGCATGCCCCCTACCCGTTAGCGCGAGAGGATTCAGCAAAATGATACTCACCAAAACCAAAGACTCCTGGGAACAGTAAGGCGTAAAACACACCAAACTGGACAACAAGATCCTTCGACATTGTCATAAATCTGTTTTCTAAAACGCGTTCAGATGTGTTTCCTAAAGCATTTCCTGAGTGGGCTCTGTGTTCTCGTCTCTCCGCGCGCTCACTTCTACTGGAGCCGATCTACAGGGTTGCCAAATATTCCGTGTGACACAGCCTGACTGGGGGGCGGGCGTAATTCTGGCCAAATTAGATACATAGTGTAGGAATTTGTATTTAAATTTTTAATAAAAAGAAAAATGATTAGTAATAATTGTCCTGATTAGCTAAGCCCTCCATAGGAAAAAAACAAAACAAGCTCTTCAATTTATAACGAAACACTTATTATACAGCCCCTTGTGCTCCTAATGGGGGGCACAGTTTAGGACCAGCTTTTGGTCAATGACAAGATCAATGATCAATGATCACCTGTCAGTCAGGCCCACCCAGTCAGTTGCTTGCTTTCAGGGCCTAAAACTTTTTGCCACACCTGGCAATGGCCGGTGATGTAAGAAAATTTACCGGCCAAAAGAATTTATTACCGGCCATGAAACTCTTTTTGCAAAAACAGGCAGTTATTACTACTACAATGACTAAAGTCAAGTTAAGTCACCTTTATTTATATAGCACTTTTAACAATACAGATTGTGTCAAAGCAACTGTACAGCATTAATTAGGAAAATAGTGTGTCAATAATGCAAAATGACAATAGTAAACACTCAATTTTCAGTTAAAGGCAGTTCATCATTGAATTCAGTGATGTCATCATCCAGCTCAGTTCAGTTTAAATAGTATCTGTGCAATCAAGTCAACTATATCGCTGGAAATGAAGTGTCCCCAACTAAGCAAGCCAGAGGCGACAGTGGCAAGGAACCAAAACTCCATCTGTGACAGAATGGAGAAAAAAAACCTTGGGAGAAACCAGGCTCGGTCGGGGGGCCAGTTCTCCTCTGACCAGACAAACCAGCAGTACGGAAAAATCAATTTAAGACGTAATAAAACAGACGATGAACACTATTACTGGGTGGGGATCTGTATCTGTGGCTCATCTAGTTGTCCTGATCTCAGCAGACATTCAGGGCTGTAGAAGTCCTCTCTAGGTGCTGATCCACCATCTGGACTGGATACGGACTGGATCTGGGTGACTGCAGTGACCATCTGATCTGGATACAGACAATAATAAAATAACAAAGGACTACAAAACTTACACAGGTAACTGGAAAATAACAAACAAGAACTTACAAGTAAAACAAAATAGAAAATATGCAACAGTTTTACACATGCTAGAAACGTGGCTTTCAAAGGAAAGATTGCAATCAAATAGCACACCTAGTTTCCTAACTGATGACGAAGAATTGACAGAGCAGTCATCAAGTGTTAGACAGTGTTCTAGGTTATTACGTGCAGAGTTTTTAGGTCCTATAATTAACACCTCTGTTTTTTCAGAATTTAGCAGTAAGAAATTACTCGTCATCTAGTTTTTTATATCAACTATGCATGTTTTGCCGGGCCGCGAAGAAATATAGAGCTGGGTATCATCAGCATAACAGTGAAAACCTAACACCATGTTTCCTGATGATATCTCCCAAGGGTAACATGTAAAATGTGAAAAGTAACGGCCCTAGTACTAAGCCTTGAGGTACTCCATACTGCACTTGTGATCGATATGACACCTCTTCATTCACTGCTATGAATTGATGGCGGTCAGATAGGTACGATTTGAACCATGCTAATGCACTTCCACTAACGCCAGCAACGTTTTCTAATCTATTCAAAAGAATGTTGTGGTCAATAGTGTCGAACACAGTGCTAAGATCCAGTAGCACTAATAGAGCGATACAACCACGATCAGATGATAAGAGCAGGTCATTTGTAACTCTAATGAGAGCAGTCTCAGTACTATGATACGGTCTAAATCCTGACTGGAAATCCAGATACCATTTTTCTCTAAGAAGGAATATCATTGTGAGGATACTACCTTTTCTAGTATATTGGACAGAAAAGGGTTCTTTGGGGTCAAGTTGTGGTTTTTTGATGAAGGTTTTGGGGACATATCCTAATGACAATGACGAATTAATAATAGTCAGAAGAGGATCTATGACTTCTGGAA
>NW_015558654.1:605646-606389 GCF_001515605.1 Sinocyclocheilus anshuiensis
GTAGTTCATAAAGTCATTACTGCTGTGCTGTTGGGAAATGTCAACACCTGTTGATGCTTTATTTTTCGTTAATTTAGCCACTGTATTGAATAAATACCTGGGGTTATGTTTGTTTTCTTCTAAAAGAGACGCAAAGTAATCAGATCTTGCAGTTTTTAATGCTTTTCTGTAGTATAGGGTACTTTCCTGCCAAGCAATACGAAATACCTCTAGTTTTGTTTTCCTCCAGCTGCGCTCCATTTTCCGGGCTGCTCTCTTTAGGGTGCGAGTGTGCTCATTATACCACGGTGTAAGACTGTTTTCCTTAATCTTCCTTAAGCGTAAGGAGCAACCGTATCTAAAATGCTAGAAAAGAGAGAGTCCATAGTTTCTGTTACATCATCAAGTTGTTCTGAGGTATTGGATATGCTAAGGAATTGAGTTAAATCAGGAAGATTACTTACAAAGCAATATTTTGTGGTAGAAGTGATGGTTCTACCATACTTGTAACAAGGAGTAGAATTTACAGTTTTAGCTATATGAAGTTTGCACAAGACTAGATAATGATCTGCTTGGCTGCATCATCGCTTGGCTGCATAATTTCAGCACCATCGACATCAGTTCCATGTGACAGTATTAAATCTAGAGTATGATTTCAACAATGAGTAGGACCTGAGATGTGTTGTCTAACCCCAATAGAGTTCAAAATGTCTATGAATGCTGATCCCAATGCATCTTTTTCATTATCAACATGGATATTAAAA
>NW_015558654.1:606760-608066 GCF_001515605.1 Sinocyclocheilus anshuiensis
GCTCATGTTTATAACAGTAATCTTGGGGGGTAGGCTCGTTTAAAATAATGTAATCATCAGGTTTTAGCCAGGTTTCTGTCAAACAGAGCACATCTAGTTTATGATCAGTGATCATATCATTTACAAAGAGTGCTTTCGTAGAAAGGGACCTGATATTCAATAAGCCAAGCTTTATCATTTGTTTATCCATATTACATCTGTTTTTTATTTGTTGAACATCAATTAAATTGTTACTCTTTAATTGGTTTGGACGTTTTTTGTATTTTCTAGTCCGGGGAACAGACACAGTCTCTATAGTGTGATATCTAGGTGAAAGAGTCACTATGTGCTGAGAATTAACTGATTTCTGTGACGTGAGGCGGCTAGCAGACGGTCGGTTTAGCCAGTCTTGTCTGCTTCCTGACCTGGGCCCCAGTTAGTCAAGTACAAACTCTAAGACTGTGCCATATTTCTAGAGAGAAAAGCGGCACCACCCCAAGAGGGATGAAGACCACAGATTTATTAATTTATTAACTTAATTTTTTTCAGTTTCTTTGAATAGTAAATTAATTTCATTGACTGAAAGCCTGACACTCAAATTAGCCTACTCTCTTTTTCGCACCCATTACCCCTCAACCTCAGATGTGTCTGCTCTGTCCAACCTCTCTTTTATTTTTCTTCTCTCAGTCTCAGAGATGTAATGAAGGAACACTTTAGCTTCTGTTGCATTTCTGTACATATTCCCGACAGCAGTGCCTTTGTGTTCATCCAATCTAGAATGAAGAAAAAAAAAAAACACTTACAATAAGGTCTCTTTTGTTAACTTTGGTTAATGCATCAGCTGACATGAACTGGCAACGAACATATTTTTTACATTTACAAACCTTTATTAATATTAGGTAATAAACATTGTGAATTGTTTGGTCATGTTAGTTCCCAGTGCAATGGCTGTTAGTAAACAACTTTTTTTAAAATATATATTAGTAAACATTAATCTCAACTTAGATGATTAATAAATGCTGTATAAGTTGTACAATCGTTGTCAGCTAGTTCTCCCGGCGCGCGTTCTGTTTCATAGTGAAAAACAAAGTATAACAGAGAATATGGGTGATGTATTATGCTATCGTGGCATGTTTCTGGCTGCCAATTGTCAGCTATAGAAGCACGCAACATCCGGTAAGTGATGCTTGCTCGCTCTCATTGGATATCGCAGGTATCACGTCAGAGGCAGCCAGATCAAGAGTCGTAAATAGGCTTGTTTGAGATGAGCAAAATCTGCACAGAACCGATCACCGGTGATCACTGCGAGATGCATGCCGGTTAGAAA
>NW_015558654.1:612570-614737 GCF_001515605.1 Sinocyclocheilus anshuiensis
ACAGGTCGATTTTGGCCTGTCTAATTAATATTCATGAGCCTCTCTTCTGATTGGCCTGTTGTTTTCTGAGTGATGCATGGCCAGGCCAACCACAGGTAACTAGGGTCAGCTGACGTCACAGTGCTAGCTGGAGGCAGCAAAACAAAGGGGAAACTGGAGGCGGCCCATTCAAACCAGCGCAGATTCGGCTACATAAGGAGCTTAAAATAGGCTTGTTTGAGATGAGCAAATTCTGCACAGAACCGATCACCGGTGATCACTGCGAGATGCATGCCGGTTAGAAAAGTGTCTGAGTTACGTCCGACTTGCTCTGATGTCATGCTGACTCGGGCTGATCAACAAGAGACTTATTCGCAAGCACGACTGGAGCAGGACATTTCTGAGTGGTAAGTGTCAAGTGTTAACAAGTTTGTGGTAATTATAAGATGTGATAAAACAAATTTACTCTCGCAGTGTAGGATAAAGCATCTTCTCGACATGCTAACCACACGGAAATTTTACTGTTTGTGGGTGGGCAAGTTGGCGACGTAGAACGTGGGCAGACATTATGCAAATGTATTACTTCATGACGTAGAAACGTAACAGAATAAAATTCGAATTCCTGACGACTCGTTTAGGCCATTGCGAGCTGACTCTTTTTTTTTTTTTGATAGACAATACATTTATTTATCGTGCACTTTCAGCTTCACAACTTTGCAGATAGTTTATGTTCACATACAGCTACGTGACACACTGCATGAAAGGCAATATTCGAAAAGGCATAATAGGGGCACTTTAAGGCGACGTAGAACGTGGGCAGACATTATGCAAATGTGCCGATTGTCACGATTCGCTACTGTGAGGAGCACGGAGCGAGAAACGAGGAGATGTGGAGTAGACTTCAAACAAACAGACTTTAACTGACATCTAAGGAACCAGGAACACACACGTAGCGGGGAAAGACGAACATTCACTACCAGACGACCAAACTCTGAACAGGACTCACTTTAAATACACATGACTAGACGAGGGGATGACGAGACACACCTGGAACTAATGAACAATCAACATGGAAAAACTAGGTCAGGGCAGGCACATGGAGAGGGAAAAACACACAGATAGAGTCTCGCGCCGTAGAACAACAGAGGGGGGTATGGATGGGAACTTGGGAGGAGGATGGACACCCGGGAGGGGGCCGGCAGACAGAGTCCAGGGAGGTGACGATGGAGGGAGGAGCCAGGGAGGCGACAGGAATGACTTGGAGCAGGAGGGGCCAAGCAGGACCCAGGCCACAGCCATGATGGAGGAGGAATGGCCGCCGACTCCAGGGGGCCGACCAACGGCGGCAGAGCAGGTGGCGGAGGAGCCCGAGGCGGAGACTGAGAGCCGATGAGCCATGGCGACGAGGAGGATCCGGAGGGCCAAGGCGGAGCAGATGGCACCGGCGACTGACGCGGAGGCGTGGATCTGAAAGGCCGCGGTGGAGCTGGAGCGACAGAGGACTGAGGAGGAGCCGAAGGGATGAAGGAGCAAGGAGCCTGCGGAGGGACGAAGGGACGAGGCGCAGCCGGAGGAGTGGAGTTTCGTGGCGCAGGATGGTCGATGGTCGACCAAGGTGGAGCCGGAGGGACGATGGAGCCCAGCGGAGCTAGTGGACTGCCGGGCCATGGCGGAGAGGAGGGAGCTAGGAGCCATGGTGGAGCCGACGGGTCCACGGGCCGAGGCGGAGTCCGGGGCTTAGAGGCTGGAGGCGGAGTCAAGGGATACTCCAGCCACGGCGATGCTGGGGGATGGCAGTCCCACGGAGTTCGCACCGTGCTGATGGTGGGCTGAGGGAGAGAAGAGGGGCTGCCAGACGACATTGGAGGAGGAGGCAGGAGTGGGTGGGTGGGTGGCCATTTGTGAGCCTCTGGGCTTTACTTGGGACCAGGAGCCCTCTCAGGGCTGGACGCGGGAACAGGAGCCTTCTCTGGGCTAGACATAGGAACAGGAACTTTCTCTGGGCCAGACATGGGAACGGAAACTTTCTCTGGGCTCGACATAGGAACAGGAACTTTCTCTGGGAAAGACATGGGAACAGGAACTTTCTCTGGGCTAAACTCGGGGACTGGAGCCCTCTCTGGGCTAAGCTCGGGGACTGGAACCCTCTCTGGGCTAAACTCGGGGACTAGAGCCCTCTTTGGGCTAA
>NW_015558654.1:615303-624615 GCF_001515605.1 Sinocyclocheilus anshuiensis
GACTCCAGGGGGCCGACCAACGGCGGCAGAGCAGGTGGCGGAGGAGCCCGAGGCGGAGACTGAGAGCCGATGAGCCATGGCGACGAGGAGGATCCGGAGGGCCAAGGCGGAGCAGATGGCACCGGCGACTGACGCGGAGGCGTGGATCTGAAAGGCCGCGGTGGAGCTGGAGCGACAGAGGACTGAGGAGGAGCCGAAGGGATGAAGGAGCCTGACGGAGCCGGAGGGACGAAGGGACGAGGCGCAGCCGGAGGAGTGGAGTTTCGTGGCGCAGGATGGTCGACGCCAGACCAAGGTGGAGCCGGAGGGACGATGGAGCCCAGCGGAGCTAGTGGACTGCCGGGCCATGGCGGAGAGGAGGGAGCTAGGAGCCATGGTGGAGCCGACGGGTCCACGGGCCGAGGCGGAGTCCGGGGCTTAGAGGCTGGAGGCGGAGTCAAGGGATACTCCAGCCACGGCGATGCTGGGGGATGGCAGTCCCACGGAGTTCGCACCGTGCTGATGGTGGGCTGAGGGAGAGAAGAGGGGCTGCCAGACGACATTGGAGGAGGAGGCAGGAGTGGGTGGGTGGGTGGCCATTTGTGAGCCTCTGGGCTTTACTTGGGACCAGGAGCCCTCTCAGGGCTGGACGCGGGAACAGGAGCCTTCTCTGGGCTAGACATGGGAATAGGAACTCTTTCTGGGCTAGACATGGGAACAGGAACTTTCTTGGGGCTAAACTCGGGGACTGGAGCCCTCTCTGGGCTAGACTCGGGGACTGGAGCCATCTCTGGGCTAAACTCGGGGACTGGAGCCCTCTCTGGGCTAAACTTGGGATCTGGAACCCTCTCTGGGCTAAACTAGGGGACTGGAATCCTCTCTGGGCTGGACTGGGAAACGGGAGCCCACTCAGGGCTGGACGGGACCAGCAGGGACGAAGGAGAGAGAAAAGGGGGCATGTCGGCTTCCAGCTCAGTTTCCCAGTCTATAAGGACTGGAGCCATCTCTGGGCTACACTCTGGGACTTGAGCCCTCTCTGGGCTAAACTCGGGGATTGGAGCCCTCTCTGGGCTAAACTCGGGGACTGAAACCCTCTCTGGGCTAAACTCGGGGATTGGAACCCTCTCTCTGCTGGACTGGGAAACGGGAGCCCACTCAGGGCTGGACAGGACCAGCGCGGACGAAGGAGAGAGGAGAGGGAGCAAGTCGGCCTCCAGCTCTGTTTCCCAGTCTATAAGGTCCCCCTCGAAGTCCAGCAGTCCCAGCTGTATAATCAGCTCACCCTTAGCCGCGGTGCAGTGGGCGGAGCTCCACTCCGTGCACTCTCTGTCTCTCGTGGCGGGCTCTGCTGCCGGCTCTCGCACCTTGACTGATGTCACTTGCAGCTCCGGCTCGCGGCGATCCGTTGCTCTGTCGCTCCATGCGGCAACGGCTCATCGGCCGCGGAGGGCTCAGGCATGCGCTCCGCGCAGCAGGAAGATGGTGGGCTGGGCACTGGGACCGGAGTGGCACTGGCGAGATCCCCCTCGGGACAGACGGTGAACAGGGGGTCCGTGTCTCTCTAGTGTCCACTCCACAAAGGCGGCGAAACTCGCTCGAGGGACTTCCTCGGACGACGGCGCTCTGTATGCCGGGTTTAGACTGGCGTCATAGAATGCACAGAGCACGTCGTCCGGGTAGTTGGAGAGGTTGGCGAGGACCAGGAACAGTCTGGTGTGGCCCTTGAGCGATTTTTCCCCCTGCTCCAGTAGGAGGAGGAGGTATTCAGGGTGGGCGAGGGGATCCATACACAACGGAAACAAAAAACACTGAGGAAAAACAGAAACAAAAATGGAGGGAACACACGGAGGTAACTGTTTCGGTCTGGTAGTCTGTCACGATTCGCTACTGTGAGGAGCACGGAGTGAGGAACGAGGAGACGTGGAGTAGACTTCAAACAAACAGACTTTAATTGACATCTAAGGAACCAGGAACACACAAGTAGCGGGGAAAGATAAACATTCAATACCAGACGACCAAACTCTGAACAGGACTCACTTTAGATACACATGACTAGACGAGGGTATGACGAGACACACCTGGAACTAATGAACAATCAACATGGAAAAATAGGTCAGGGCAGGCACATGAATAGGGAAAAACACACAGATAGAGTCCAGGGGCGTGACACCGACTCTTTTTTTTAATAGACAATAACTTTATTTATCGTGCACTGCCGGCTTCACAACTTCGCAGATAGTTTAGGTTCACATACAGCTACATGACACACTGCATGAAAGCTAATATTTGAAAAGGCATAATAGGGGCACTTTAATGCACGGACTTCAAGGGGCTGAAGCCCAGGAGCCTACACTGAAAAGGGGGCCCACTGGCTGCAGGGAAATTTTATTTTTTGAATAATCATTTATATGGGAGTTTGCAGCAGTGACAACAGCCTTCTGTAAACAAACTCACACACTCATTTTTAGCGACCCCCGGGTTGTAGTAGCCTATATAGTGAATGGCTCAGTTTAGGTCCCCCCCACACAGTTTTTATAGTTCGTATGTTCCACGTGTTCCATCGATATACTGTAAGCGGAATGTACAATGCATTTGCTAGTAAATAACCGCAGCACGAGAGTATGTTTATGTCAACAGGCAGATTAACAGAACCACAACACTGCTGTGTGAAAGGAACTGGACCGAACAACGTTCTGTAACGTCATACAGTGAGAGTTCAGTAACTTGCTTGGATGTAATCTGTGTGTCATCTGTGTTCCATAAATAGTGCTGCTTCAAAATCTCAATTTTAAATCTGGGGATGGCAAAATAGGAATTGTCCTATTGCTTAAATATGATCATTATACTT
Organism: Sinocyclocheilus anshuiensis; assembly: GCF_001515605.1. Taxonomy (NCBI): domain Eukaryota; kingdom Metazoa; phylum Chordata; class Actinopteri; order Cypriniformes; family Cyprinidae; genus Sinocyclocheilus; species Sinocyclocheilus anshuiensis. The sequence continues at coordinate 618,131 of NW_015558654.1, forward strand.
TATACGGCTGTGATTTAACTAATTAAACGTGAGCATGTCATGTTTCATGACCAAGGATGGCGGCGCGTTCACACGCTGCAGCTTCTCTCTCTCCCGACAGAAAGGTGTTTTCGTGTTTTTTGGAAAAAAAAAGAGGTTTTCTGGGGTCGGGGGGCCTACTGTACTGCTGTAGCCCAGGGGCCTTTGGTTATCTTAAGGCGCCCCTGCATGTATATCATGTTTATCAGCAACACAGCACATGAGTGAGAATAACGCGATATCCGCCTTTGTTCTCGTAGGTATCTGTTCCACTTCGAGAGGTCAGAACTGTCCGTCTTGAACGGTTTGAGTTCGGGGATGCTCCATCTCAATCGGGAGCAGTTAAATAATCGTAATGACACCACACAATAGAAGATTTTTTTGGACAAAAAATCGCTTGCGACCAGAGTCGATGTAGCAACTCAATGTAATAACTGCACATAATGTAAAAACTGCACATAATGTAATTGTCACAGATTCACCAGTCACATCAGCCACACCAGCCACCTACACACTGCAAAAAATGCTTTTCTAGCTTAGACCTTTTGTCTTGTTTCCAGCCAAAATATCTAAAAATTCTTAAATCAAGAAGGATTTTCTAGACAAGTAAAAATTATTGTCTTGTTTTCAGAAAAAACAAGTCGAATTCAAGTGAGTTTTTGCTTGAAACAAGCAAAATAATCTGCCAATGGGGTAAGAAAAATAATCTTGTTTTCTGTTTGACACCCGTTCACAATCACCTGAGTACTAATTACGAACACCTGATGTCACTTACCTGAGCACTATATCTGTTCACTCACCTCAGTATCTCATTGACTGGTCTCAAGGTTGCATACCGTACCTCATGCCTCTCCACATCACTCTGCATCTCCGTGGCTCTGTGTCTCCCACCGTCGTGCTGGATCTTCCTAAAGAGGATTAAGATAAGGACTGTTACACTTCAGTTTCTAGAGCTAAAGTTATGTTTCAGTTTTAAAACTTACCGTTTGAAGCTCTCCTTCAGTTTGTGTAAATAAAGAAGCTCTGAATCGTTCTTCCTGTGTGTGCCTCTCTATCCAGTCGTGACAGAAGACCAGTCCTTCAAAACGTAAGTAAAATTAATGGATTGAAGCTTGCTATGGAGGCACAGAGACCACTCACCCCAGATCCCTTCAGCGAACTGTTTTTAAGCACTCCGCGAATCCCTTCAGCCTCCTCCCGTCAGGCCATGGCCTCTGCATGTCCCATGGCCAAACCCGCGACCTACTCCGGTGAGGCGGCCGCCTGCAGTGTTTTTTTACTCCAGTGTTCACTATATTTCGAATTACAACCCCATCAGTTTGTGAATGATCAAATGAAGATCGCATTCATCATGTCACTACTGTCTGGAAGGGTGCTGCAATGGGCCGAAGCTCTCTGGAATTCACGCAGTCCCCTAGTGCGCTCCTATGATGCCTTCGTTGATCATTTCCACGAGGTGTTTGGCAAAACTACCTCGGCTGTCTCCGTGCACGATGAGCTCTTCCGACTACGGCAAGCGAATATGTCCATCCATGACTATACAGTTAGATTCCGTACCCTCGGATGGAACGAAACAGCCCTTCTATCAGCGTTCCGACATGGTCTAAACCATTCAGTCATAAAACAAATGTCCATCTATGAAGACACCGTGGGTCTAGAGTGCTTTCTGCAAAAAGCGCTACACATCTCCCAACATCTAACCGCTTGTCACACCGAGGATTCCTCATCCGCTGCCGTCTCACCGAGTAATGCTCCTCCAGCACCCGAGCCGATGCAAACTAACCGTTATCATCTATCAACCATGGAAAAGGCTCGCCGAATCACCCAAGGGCTTTGTCTGTACTGTGGGTCCCAGGAGCACCTTCAAGTCAAGTCAAGTCACCTTTATTTATATAGCGCTTTTAACAATACAGATTGTGTCAAAGCAACTGAACAGCATTAATTAGGAAAATAGTGTGTCAATAATGCAGAAGGACAATAGTAAACACTCATTTTTCAGTTAAAGGCAGTTCATCATTGAATTCAGTGATGCCATCATCCAGCTCAGTTCAGTTTAAATAGTCTCTGTGCAATCAAGTCAACGATATCGCTGGAAATGAAGTGTCCCCAACTAAGCAAGCCAGAGGCGACAGCGGCAAGGAACCAAAACTCCATCGGTGACAGAATGGAGAAAAAACCTTGGGAGAAACCAGGCTCAGTCGGGGGGCCAGTTCTCCTCTGGCCAGACAAAACCAGCAGTTCAATTTCAGGCTGCAGCAAAGTCACATTGTGCAGAGGACTCAACTGGCTCCTGTGGTCTTGTCCATAGTGTTTGTAATATGTGGGAAGAGATTAAGTGTGCTCATTATACCACGGTGTCAGACTGTTTTCCTTAATCTTCCTTAAGCGTAATGGAGCAACTGTATTTAAAATGCTAGAAAAGAGAGAGTCCATAGTTTCTGTTACATCATCAAGTTGTTCTGAGGTTTTGGATGTGCTAAGGAATTGGGATAAATCAGGAAGATTACTTACAAAGCAGTCTTTTGTGGTAGATGTGATGATTCTACCATACTTGTAACAAGGAGTAGAATTTGCAGTTTTAGCTATATGAAGTTTGCACAAGACTAAATAATGATCGGAGATATCATCGCTAAGCTGCATAATTTCAACACCATCAACATCAATTCCATGTGACCGTATTAAATCTAGAGGATGATTTCGACAATGAGTAGGTCCTGAGACGTGTTGTCTAACCTTCTGCCCTCCTGCCCTATTCGCCTCACGCTCAGCGGTGAGTACGGTCCATATTCATCCTAATGTCTCAAGTATGCCTCACATTGATGACCTTCTAATGTACATGAACCACTCTTTTCCAGTGAAGGTCTTGGTGGATTCGGGAGCTTCAGGAAATTTTATCTCCTCCATCAGTCTCACTCAAATCAAGCTCCCTCGACACCATAATACCACCATCTACCAAATCTCCAATGTTCAGGGAAAACCGCTGAGCAAGGGGTTGGTGCACCATCGCACCCCGGAAGTCACTCTTCGCATCGGAAACTTCCATGCTGAACGGATTTCGTTCCTGGTGCTTGAGGAGGCTACAGTAGATATCGTCCTGGGTCCCTGGCTGGCTAAACATCATCCTGACATCCACTGGAACTCCGGGGAAATACTTCGGTGGAGTGAATCCTGTTTCAGGACATGTTTAGTAGATCTCCCTCTTCCAGGCCGAGCTAAGCTCTCCATACTGCTCGGCTCTACCACTATTGAGAGCCCAGCTTCACAAAGCTCCGGCCACATTCCAGCCGCCTACAGGGGGTTTCAGGGCGTGTTCAGCAAGCATGGTGGCAAGCAACCAATCTTCCACCTCATCGGCCATGGGACTGTGCGATCGACCTGCTGCCTGGGGCCAAATTACCTAAGGGACATGTCTATCCCCTGTCGATCCCAGAGCGCGCTGCTATGGAGGAGTACATCAAAGAGGCATTACATCAGGGGTTCATCTGTCCTTCCACTTCTCCTGCAGCATCCAGTTTCTTCTTTGTGGCAGAGAAGGATGGAGGCCTACGCCCTTGTATCGACTATCGAGCACTCAACTCCCAAACCATCAAATTTTCCTATCCACTCCCTCTGGTGCCAGCCTCGTTGGAGAAACTCCGTGGTGCCCGGATCTTCACAAAACTCGATCTACGCAGTGCCTACAATCGAATCCGCATTCGAAGAGGAGACGAATGGAAAACTGCATTCATAACACCCTCCGGGCACTACGAGTACCTGGTTATGCAGTATGGCCTTTCAAACTCACCATCCATCTTCCAAAACTTCATGAATTAAATCTTCCGTGATATGCTCAACTAATTCGTAATCATCTACATCGACGACATTCTCATTTACTCACCCAATCTTAAGGAACACCAACAACATGTTTCCCAGGTACTCCAACGTCTCCGCGAGCACCACATCTACCTCAAGCAAGAAAAGTGTGAGTTCCATCAAACCACCACTCAATTCCTGGGTTACGTTATCACACCAGAGGGAGTCTAAATGGACCAGAACAAGGTGGAAGCAGTGAGGAATTGGCCACAACCCACCACGGTCAAAGAGCTGCAGAGATTCCTGGGATTTGCAAACTTCTATCGGCGCTTCATAGCCCATTATAGTCAACAGTCGCCTCCACTTACCTCTCTTCTCCGTCAGAAGCCAAAGACCCTATCCTGGATGCCTGAAGCCACACAGGCATTTCTGCAGCTCAAGTCCTCGTTCTGCACTGCTCCAGCTCTAACCTATCAAGATCCGAACCATCAGTTCGTGGTGGAAGTGGATGCTTCTACTCTAGGAGTAGGTGCAGTATTATCCCAATGGAAGGGTGACCCCCCCGTATTCCATCCATGTGCGTCTGATCATCATGGCCTCCTAACAATCCCCATATCTGCTAATTGGCTTCATCACTCTGTCTCCTCTCCACCAATAAGCTGGCGTGTGGTGGGCGTTCTGGCGCACTATGGCTGCCGTCGCATCATCCAGGTGGATGCTGCACACTGGTAGTGGATGAGGTGATACCCCCTGACAATGTAAAGTGCTTTGAGTGCCTAGAAAAGCGCTATATAAATGTAATGAATTAATTATTCTTCACCCGTCTTCAAACTACCGCCCTGTGCATAAGAACCTCAAAGCAGACGCTTTATCACGACTTCACCAACCAGATCCATCACCAGATAACCCGGAACCCATTCTCTAATCTCTAATGGGATGTGAATGACCAAATTCGTGCCATCACTCTAACAGAACCTGCTCTGCCGGGAGGTCCGGAAGGGAGATTGTATGTACCTACCACTCTACGTCTAACCCTTCTGGACTCCATCCACACTTCTCCGGGATCGGGTCACCCAGGCAGCCAACGAACCCTCTCGCTTCTCCGGAACAGATACTGGTGGCCCAGCATGGCTCAGGATGTCGCCCGCTACGTCAAGGGTTGTTCGGTCTGCGCCATCACATCCACTCCACGCCGTTTACCTGCAGGAAAACTGGTTCCCTTACCTGTTCCACGCCGACCCTGGTCCCACATTGGAATCGATTTCGCCACTGATCTTCCACCCTCTAATTGATTCACTACCATATTTGTCGTGGTGGATAGATTCTCCAAAACCTGTAAACTAATCCCCTTACGCGGATTACCCACTGCTTTGGAGGCAGCCGAAGCTCTCTTCCAGCATGTCTTTCGACAATTTGATCTCCCTGAAGATATCGTTTCAGATAGAGGGCCTCAGTTCATATCCAGGGTCTGGCGTGGTTTCTTCCGTCTGCTGGGAGTGTCTGTCAGCCTTTCCTCAGGTTATCATCCCCAAACCAACGGCCAGACCAAACACAAGATCCAGGACATCGGGCGGTATCTCCGAGCCTACTGTCGCGAACACCAGGACAGCTGGAGTCAGTATCTTCCCTGGGCCTCGAACGCTCAGAACTTGTTGCGATAGGAAACGACTGGATTAACACCATTCCAGTGCGTGCTCGGATTTCAACCGCCACTCTTCCCCTGGACTGGAGACCCCTCGGAAGTCCCCGCAGTTGACTTCTGGTTCCGTGAGAGCGAGAGGGTATGGGACTCAGCACATGTCCATCTCCAGCGGGCAGTTCGGAGACATAAAGACTATGCTGATGCCCGTCGCGCACCCACGCCTGTGTACCAACCAGGTGACCGAGTTTGGCTCTCCACTCGGGATATTCGTCTCCGGCTGCCCAGCAGGAAGCTGAGGCACCATTATGTCGGTCCTTTCCCTATCACGAGGCAAATAAATGAGGTCACATATGAGCTCCAACTCCCAGATACCTACCGCATCTCACCCACCTTCCATGTGTCCTTGTTAAAGCCATTCATGCGATCCGCCGTAAAGCAAGAAGAAGAAGAAGAAGAAGAAGACGAGTCACGCGCCGGCTGTCGAGGACAGTTCGTGTGCTCAGGACAGTTCGAACATTGCAGTTCATCAGAGGTAAAAAACTATATAAATACTGTTCAGTTTCTTGCACAGACGATCGTTTTGTGTCTTTACACATCAATGTATTGTCACGAGCCGCAGGGTTCAATTTGGTTTTGTTTGTGTATGTTTTTTTGACTCTCAAAGCCGTGATTACCATCCACTGACATTATAGGACTGACAGACTGCAACGGTTTGAGTTAAAAATCTCAGTTTTTGTTCTACTGAAGAAACAAAGTCACCTACATCTTGGATGCCCTGGGGGTAAGCAGATAAACATCAAATTCATTTTTGGGTGAACTATCCCTTTAATACGGCAAGTCATTTTCAGTGTAACATGCTATTCAAAAGTAAGACTTTTTTTATGTTTTTGAAAGAAGTATCTCATGCTCACCGAGTCTGCATTTATTTGATCAAAAATACAGCAATACTGTGAAATAATATTATAATTTCAAATAACTGTTTTCTATTTGAATATATTTTAAAATGTCATTTATTCCTGTGATAGCAAAGCTG
>NW_015558654.1:624742-626128 GCF_001515605.1 Sinocyclocheilus anshuiensis
GTTTAACCGTTGATTTCTGTATTTGTAACAGTTCAGTTTGTATCTTGAAATGCTGGGTGATCTATCTGTTGATGATGGGGGGGTCAATGCTCCTGCTCTGACTCTTTGCCTGCATCTTTGCTGACGGACCCTCCATGCCCCTTTCACTTAAATTGCTTATTTTCAATGTCTCTGACATAACTCTGTTTCCTTTTCTGCAAGTATTCTGCTCTACGTTCAGGATCAGCATCCCTACGCTGTCTGTAAAGTCGCTGCTTCTCAGCTGCACTCAATTTAGCCATACCTGACCAAAGGAGGATTAACAATGATAAATAAAAGTTAGAATCACAAAATCATAGTGCTATTTTATGCAAAAGAACTAAATTAATAGCTAATAGCTTTGATTATCTAAAATGGGAGTCACTGGTGTTACTGATCGTCACTGGTGTTACCCATAAAGAAGGAAGAAGGTATGACAGTAACACCAGTGACAATTTTCATGAAAAATGCATTTTACAAAATGGCTGCTGCTAGGTATCAAACCACATGTTGTCAATCATGGTATACTCTCTAAATTAAGTAATTTAATCACATTGTATTCTAGTTTTTTTTTTACAATTCATTTCAGATAATTAAGGAAAGATACCATAATCCCATGAGATAAATGAGAAAATTTCTGATAACTGAAAAGAGACAGTGAGAGACAGTGTGGGCCTGCCTTCATAGATCTTCAGGAAAGGGGAAGGAGGTAGTCGAGTGATGTCATCAGTGTCATCAGTGTTTCCAAAATAAAATACTTTTGTTAAGCGGTAACACCAGTGACACAACTCCAGGGGACCACTATTTTCATTATATATTTTATAATATTTATTTGGCATTTTGTTTTTTTATGCCATTTACATCATATATTTGATCGTTATGAATAGACTTTTGTATTTTAAATGGTAGAAAATCCTGTTTTTGACCTCAAAATAAAGCACTTTCCCTCTGTACATGGCTGTGGGGACAAGCAGTTTTGTGGTACTTGAAATTCTATATAATTAATAAAAAAAAATAATGCCACATTGATAGCTCAGGAAGGTGTAATTGTTCAAATAACATATTGTTTCATTTTAAAATATAAAAATATTGTAACCCTAATGTGTATTTCAACTGTAATATTTCTGTAAAGTCTAGGGACAGAAAAGTGGACGTTTCCATAGAATGACCCTAGTGTATTATGTATTTTTGTGTATATATACATATATATATATATTGTTGCCCGACCGGACAACAAACGTGATTCAAATATCTAATTAGGGAATCACCAAAATTTCAGGGAGAATGATTCTGATTTTATTACATTTGGTGCAAACGGCAATATATAGTGGATAATGTACTTACAGTGACAAGGTCAAGCTGTGGGAA
>NW_015558654.1:628479-628728 GCF_001515605.1 Sinocyclocheilus anshuiensis
ATTAACACCAGTGACAATTTTCATGAAAAATGCATTTTACAAAATGGCTGCTGCTAGGTATCAAACCACTTGTTGTCAATCATGGTATACTCTCTAAATTAAGTAATTTAATCCAATTGTATTCTAGTCTTTTTTACAATTCCCTAACAATAAAGTAGGTCACACCAGTGACGCCAACTAAAAGCTTCATATGAAATCATGAGATAAATGAGAAAATTTCTGATAACTGAAAAGAGACAGTGGACTTAC
>NW_015558654.1:628999-631010 GCF_001515605.1 Sinocyclocheilus anshuiensis
AAGTTGTACTTTATTTTTCAACATATCCTCTGATGTACATTCACATTTTAACTTGTATTAAAGTGAAGAATTGTTCATTTAGCTTGCTCCGTGCAGATAACGTGATCTATCCCAGACTACATTAGACTTTGGAAACTTTTATTTTTTATTTGTCCATAAAAAATGTCTTCAATTCAAGGACATAGAATTTAGTAGGGGCGCAACTGAATTGTTCCTAGCAATAATTTTGATCAATTAAAATATATTTATATGTAGCCACTGTCGTTGTCATCATACCACGGACATTACCTGAGATGTTAAAGTCCACATGAAATCAAAATTGACAATATTTATTTTGTTAGCGCACATTGCTAGTCTTAAGGTCAATTAATCTGTGCAAGTTAATCCTCTGAAAAAAATATTGTTTGTTTTGGTAATTTTTAATCAAAATCTGATCATTTGCTTATGCTCTGGAATGGCATGCCTTCTCTGATGACATCAGTTTGAGGGCTTGGGCAGAATATGCTTAACCATGCCCCTCCAACCATTAGTCTGCTGTGAGTGAGAGATGAGAGGAGGAGCGCAAAAATAAAACCCCGCCCTCTACTCAATATTCCGTTTCAGTTGGAAATACGCCACCACACTGAAATCCAGTCGGCAGCAAATTCCGGTTCACGCAGACTTTAAAGTAAATATGTCAGCAAACTGCGCTCTTTCAAGGATGTGCATTTAATGCATGGCCAAAGTAAGAACATAATCTAAGTGTTTAAAACATGCAAAGTAGTATTGCCAACTGTTCCCGTATTTAAGCAACATTCCATATTAAATCCATACAGAAAGCATTTTATCATGTCACACCCAGTTTAGGGAGCTAAACACTCTCTCTCTCTCTCTCTCTCACACACACACACACAAAAACCCCAAGAGCACCTTAGTTGAAACTGTAATAATAACATATTTGGAAAACTCTTCTGTGCTAATCCAGTCGTTTCCTATCGCAACATCATTTATACCACTATACTTTGTATTATATCACCTTTTCATCAAATTACCAAAAAAAGTGGTTAACGCCAATGCGAAGGTGTTTCTAATGCAGCATCTATGGGAGGGACGGTAAATTTGACACCGTTCTATTTTTTTTCCTTTGATTGAAAGTCGTGAAAACACTATGGTGGAGTTTTTCTTTTGGTATTTGAGCAAATGGGAATGCAAAAGTATATTTGTGGTACTCTCCCATTCACTGCTGTCGGATTTTCCCCAACTATGACGACTTCCGCTGCTGAGAAACCCGGAAATGTGAGAAAGGTCCATTGGCTGCCATGCCAAATCAGTATACAGTATGCTTGCTTTTCTGTTAAAATTAAGAATGGTTTGTGAACATAGATACTTTAATAACAAATAATTTATCTGGAACGTTTGCCAGCAGCAGCTGTATGGAGCAAGCTTTTTGTATTTTTAGGAAGTCACATATGATATTCTCACAGATAATCAACTGAATTTCAGTACAGAACAATGTAATACGAGGAACCACCTCAACCAGCTATGCTGAATTTTGACTTATCACATATTGCTGACTGTTGACTTCTTTTATTTTTTTGAAGATCAAACAAGCAATGTGCTCTTTGCAATTAATTACATTGAAGAATTTACTTATAGTTTGAATACAGTGTATATAATAGGATATACTAAATGCATATTCATGTACATATAATAATAGCTGGTCTGTAAACAGTTTTGCCATGTTTTTTACACCAAAATTGTGGAAGTAGGGATATAATATTAAGACGTTAAAGGGATAGTTCACCCAAAAATGAAAATGTGATGTTTATCTGCTTACCCCCAGGGCATCCAAGATGTAGGTGACTTTGTTTCTTCAGTAGAACACAAACAGAGATTTTTAAGTCAAACCGTTGCAGTCTGCAGTCATATAATAGCAGTCAATGGGAATCATGGCTTTGAGAGTCAAAAAAAAAAAACATACACAAACAAAACCAAATTAAACCCTGTGGCTCCCCCCGGCGAAATATTGTGT
>NW_015558654.1:631481-643758 GCF_001515605.1 Sinocyclocheilus anshuiensis
TTAAAAATCTTTGTTTGTGTTCTACTGAAGAAACAAAGTCACCTACAAGATGTAGATGGATCCAAGATGGATGCCCTGGGGGTAAGCAGATAAACATCAAATTTTAATTTTTGGGTGAACTATCCCTTTAAGATGTTTTTAAATTAACAAATCAAGCAGCCACTAGTTGAGTGGAGTAAGGACACAGTTCTCCTACAAACTATATGAATTCAGTGCCAGAGAGATTTAATCAACAGCTAAAGTAATGAAGCAGCCAGCCAATTACTTTATTTTGAATTACATATGTAAAAACACATGAACATCAAATATACATGATATACAGTCACAAAAAAAAATTCTATCAGAAAAGAGTGCAAAGTGCAGAAACTTGACACACACATGTAAAATCATCAAGGCCATGAGTGCAATTTCCTGGAAACAAATACTGTACATGCCTTGAATGTATTGTATGTGATTTTGGATAAAAGCATGAATGAGAATGAGAATACTCTGTATGGTTAGTACAACGTAGGATTGTCATTTTTGTGGCCCCAAGCTAATTATGGTAATAATGGATTTGCCTTTTTTATAGTCACCTTTTCTGGTCAGACTTCTTTATTGTAGATTCTTGATCAATTTTGATTAAGTGCAAATTTGCTTCATTTTTCAAAAAGCAAAAATAAAACTTTAAGATTAGAAGAATTTTAGAAAAAAATAGAAGCATTTTAATAAAAAGTGCATAAAGAAAAAAAAAGTAATGTCATACCACAATTTTTCCCCTTGAACTTGCATCTTGACATTTTTTTAAATACTAAAATGTGACCACTTTTTTTCTATATCATGAAATATTTGCTCACGAGGCATTCAGAGTAATGCTGTTCTATTTATACTACCTACAATGTGTAACATTTTCAGCAAGATTATAGAGAAGTGCCTGGCAGATATTAATTGTAACCTGTTATTGCTTAAACATATGGTGTTATCACAGCAAACACTTTACAGATGTAACAATAAACCACTGCCTAGAAGTGTGCATATAGTGTCATAATCATGTTATATATTCAGCTTGGTAAAGTTCTCCAATTTTAAAGCTACAGCAGCACTGAATCCAGCACGTCATTCACCTCTGATGTAAATTAATGCTATGACACGTGTTTTCATGAAATCAAGAATAATAGTAACAACCTGCAATATACCCTTATGAAAAACAGAAAAGTCATGGCTCAAACACACGTACACAAGCAGTTTTAGTTCCTCACATGCTAGAGAGGCCTTGCCAAAGCGTTTAACAGACAGGTATGTGCAAAATGTGTTTTATTGTTGAAAAGTCAGGGCAGTTTTAAATCGAGTGGAAATGCAGCAAATTGGATTTCGGGATCAGAATCTCTGAAATTCTCATTGGTTAACGGATGCCTATATCAGAGTATGTTTCAGTAAAAATGTCCTTTTTTACAACTTTTGGTTGATTGATAGACCGTCATATTTGCAATTCCTTTAGAAATCAATTGATTCACATAACTTTCTAAAGCAGCATAATCTGTAAAAACGCTGCCCAACGTACCGTGTTCATTTTCTGTGTTGATTTTTACAGGATTTTTTTTTTAGGTGTACCTAAATTTAGAATTACGCATTGCATTGAGCTGTATTTTAGGATTGTAGAAAATGTGGTTACACTTTATTTTAAGGTGTCCTTGTTACAGTGTAGTTATACATTTAAGCATAGGCGCCTATGAAATGGTCAAGCACCCATGGAAAAACACAAGATAGTCTCCGTTCATTTTAACCAATAAGAAATGGAAATGCAGCTTTTACGACTTTATTCTCGTTTTCATAGTTCATTTGAGGCAGTTTTTGGCATTATTTTAATGGCAAATGTCGAGAGTGCATTATTGTAATACGAGAGGAAGCCAGCACTAATCTCTCGGCTTGCTCTCCCATATATATATATATATATATATATATATATATATATATATATACACACACATATATAGTGATCATGGCTCTGTGCTCCCTCAGATATTACGTGTGCCCCCTTAAGTGCACCCTCAAACTTTGTCCTGTGTACGTGCTAATAAGTGCTTATTGTAAACATAATTACTTATTTATTAAATAATTTTATTTAGTGAAGCGCAACCCTCATAGCTGTCAGGATATACAAACTCTGGACAGGGAGGTTAGGTAAATCCAACAATTTATTAATTGTAAAGCAACATAAATGGGTATAGGGAGCGATAGAAGGGAGAACTCCGAGTGCGGGTGGATGATTTAATATGAATAGTCTTACTGATGAAGGTGAATGAGGATCGGGAAGCACACACCTCAGCGCCAGAGAGGTAAGTCGTTTTCAGTAGCAACTTCAAGGAGATAATCTTAGTTCAACGGAGATCGTTCACAGGAGAACTGGAGAGAGTCCGCTGGGATACTGGAGATCACAGGATAGAGAGTCTGTAGCCTAATCGAGGACAGACAAAGACTGAACTGAAGTGTGTGCTTATATGCTGGGGCTGATGAGGGTGTGCTGATTGAGTGCAGGTGTTCAGAATTCAGGTGATTGGGATCACTGCGTGGTGGTGAGAGAGCCTGGTGACTCCGTGACAGTACCCCCTCCTCCACGGCCCACTCCTGAGGGCCGGGGACCTCGATGTTGTGGTGGCCGCCCTCTGTTCCTGGGCGCTGTGGATGTTGCTGGTGGAATTCTGTGAGGAGAGTGGGATCCAGAATGTCATCACGTGGGACCCAGCACCGCTCCTCTGGTCCGTGCCCCTCCCAGTCTACAAGGTATTCGAGGTGGCCTCCACGACGTCGAGAGTCCATGATCTCCTTCACCGTGTAGATGGGTTCCATGTCCACAATCTGAGGTGCTGGGGGGTTGTCACTGTTACCAGGCTCTGTAGATGAAACAGAAACGGGGAGGATGGTGAGGTTTAAGCAGGGACACATGAAAAGTGGGATGAATTCTGAAGAGTGTGGGTAACTTTAATTCATAAGTGATGGGGTTGATCTGTTTGACGACCTGGAAGGGACCTTAGATGTCGCACATTTCTGACAGACTTGGACGTAACGTCGGTTGTTATTAGCCATGCCAGGCCACCAGAACCGATCTTGTAGTAGCGAGAGGGTCTGTGTAGTCCCTGGGTGGCCAGTGCCCAATGAAGAATGAGCAGAATGTATCAGTTGTACTCGAAGAGTTTTGGGTACATAGATACATCCAGCTGGGCAGCCCGGTGGAGCTGGTTCAGAGAGGGTAGCTTCAGCAATCTGTTCTTCTATGTCCCATTGGATGGGACTGACAATGAGGGAGGAGGGAAGCACTGGTTCGGGTAGTTCCATCTGGGGTATGAAGTCGGGAGAGCATCTGCCTTCACGTTCTTGGATCCGGGACGATAAGAGATTATAAAATTTAATCTGGTTAAAAAGAGTGCCCATCCGGCCTGTCTGGGATTAAGTCTTCTAGCTTCACGGAGATACTGCAAATTTTTGTGATCTGTTAGTACTGTGAAGGGGTACCTGGCTCCTTCCAACCAGTGCCTCCACTCCTCTAGGCCAAGCTTGATAGCAAGAAGTTCTGTTTCGATGTCATAATTCTGCTCCGCCGGGCTAAGTTTCTTGGAGAAGAAGGCACATGGAAGGAGTTCGGATGCTCTCTCCTGCCGCTGTGACAATACTGCCCCAACCTCTACTACGAAGGGCTTCTCAGGATCAGGATGGAGAACGAGTGGGGCAGAGGTGAATGCTAATTTCAGTTGTTCCATGGCACGTCCTGCTTCTGAGGTCCAGCACAGAGATTTGGGCCTGCCTTTCAGCAGTGAGGTCAAACGAGCTGTAATTCTGAATGAACCGGCGATAAAAATTGGCAAAGCCAAGGAACCTCTGGAGTTCTTTTATGGTGGTGGGAATTGGCCAGGTCCTCACTGCTGATACCTTCCCTTCATCCATGAGAATGCCCTCTTTACAGATGTTATACCCAAGGAACTGGATGGAGGATTGGTGGAAACTGCATTTCTCTGCTTTTAGGAAAAGCTGGTTATCACGCAAATGCTGTAGGACCTCCGAAATATGATGGCACTGTTCAGCCAGACTCCGGGAGTATATCAGGATGTCATCGATATACACTACCACAAAGCGGTTGAGGAAATCCCGGAGCACCTCATTCATGAAATCCTGGAATACGGAGGGGGCGTTGACCAGGCCATACGGCATGACGCAATACTCATAGTGTCCAGCAGGTGTCACAAATGCTGTCTTCCATTTGTCCCCCTCACGTATCCGGATGAGGTTGTAAGTGCTTCGGAGGTCCAGCTTGGTGAAAACTGAAGCGTCGCGGAGCTGTTCCAAAGCCGCTGGGACGAGGGGAAGTGGATAGCGGAACTTCACCATGATCTTATTCAGTGCTCGATAATCTATGCAGGGCCTCAAGCCTCTGTCCTTCTTGGTGACAAAAAAAGAAGCTGGATGCGGCAGGAGAGGTTGAAGGGCGGATGTAACCCTGCTTGAGTGCCTCCTCAATGTACTCCTCCATGGCCCTCTGCTCTGGTATGAATAGTGGATAAATCCTTCCTCGGGGCACTTACTCACCCGGTACCAGGTCGATGGCACAGTCCCATGGTCATTTCAATGGTTGTGGAGTTAACTGGTAATACTGCCGTAGGATCTGGAGATTGTAGAGGTAGTTCTGGAAAGCAATGAGGGAAGCAGGTTTCACCCCATTGCACGTGAACGTTCACCCGTAATCCACAACAATCTGGGCTGATGTTGTATTAGCCAGGGGCGCCCTAGGATGACAGCGACGGTAGAACCTTCGGTTACACTTTACTTGAAGGGGTGTGCATAAGACTGACATGACACCTACATAATCATGACATGACACATGTCATGAATATGAAGGTTTTATGCATGTTTATGACAACTGTCATTAAGTGTCATTCGCTCAGTTATGTAATTTTTAATGCAAAGATGACATTGTTTGAGATGTCTTTGTTATGGGCTATGGTTAGGGGTAAGGGTAGGGGTAGGGTTAGGTCAAATGTCATATTTGCATTAAAAAAATGACATAACTGAGCGAATGACACTTAATGACAGTTGTCATAAACATGCATAAAACCTCCTTCATATTCATGACATGTGTCATGTCATGATTATGAAGTTGTCATGTCAGTCTTATGCACACCCCTTCAAGTAAAGTGTTACCGAACCTTCCAGAACCAGAGGAGAAAGCCTCTATGTGCAGGCAGCCAACTCTTGGCAGGATGGGTTTGACTTGATGATGAATGTAGCCTCCGCTTAGGGTTCTTCTGTTTACTGACTGGACCTTGTACGGGGTTGGAGTTGAGGTCTTCTGGAGGTTGAGCTGCCTGCAGAGTTGTCCGGAGATGAAGTTACCGGCTGACCCAGAGACAAGGAGGGCGGTAACTGTAACAACATGGTTGGCAGTAATTACTGAAACAGTAGTAGTCAGTGGAGAAAAGTTTAATGGAAGGACTTGGTTGTCTAATTGGGCATAATGAGATTACATGCCCTCCAGCTCCACAATATGGATTCTGAGATTCTGGGTCAGTCGGCGGCGTCTTTCAGCGGGTGATAAGCGGGTGTTGTCTATCTGCATGGGCTCAAACTCTGGTTCTGGGAAGACGGGTCGCTCAGGCATGCGGTGGTGAGTTGCGGAGGATTGCAAGGCAGATGTCTCTTCCAAGCAGCTTTTCATGCGGTTAGACACTGTTGGATTGTTGGATGAATTTTTCCAAACCTATGGAATTATCGTAAATGGCCAATTGCAGTTGTAGCGAAGGATTTAAACCCTGACGGTAGGTAGTCAGCAGGGCTCGCTCATTCCATCCACTAGAGGTGGCGAGGGTTCGAAATTTCAGAGCAAAATCTGAGACTGAGCTCTTCGCTTGACGGATGTGATATAACTGGTCATAGATGGAGGAGTCTCCTATGGGGTGTCCAAATACCTCACAGAAGTGGGCCACAAAGTTTTCAAATGACTGCATAACTGGACCACACTGATATCACATAGTTTCTGCCCATTGCAAAGCTCTTCCTGTTAACAGAGAAATAACATATGAGATCTTAGAACGTTCAGTAGGAAACCGCTATGGCTGCATTTCAAGTGCCAGTGAACACTGCAATAGAAAGCCATTGCAATCCTCCGCCACGCCAGAGTAGGGCACTGGATTGACCATGGGACTGGCGACAATGATCGGAGAAGGAGAGTGTGGAACGGACGTGGTGGTGGTGACTGATGGAGTTGTGTGACCGGCGAGTTCTCTTCTCATCGTTTCAACTGATTCCTTAAATGGATCATGATATGTCGGATTCATCTTGCCAGGTCTGTCCTTCTGTCAGGATATATACAAACTCTGGACAGGGAGGTTAGGTAAATCCAACAATTTATTAATTGTAAAGCAACATAAACAGGTATAGGGAGCGATGGAAGGGAGAAGTGCGGGTGGATGATTTAATAGGAATAGTCTTATTGATGAAGGTGAATGAGGATCGGGAAGCACACACCTCAGCGCCAGAGAGGTAAGTCGTTTTCAGTAGCAACTTCAAGGAGATAATCTTAGTTCAACGGAGATCGTTCGCAGGAGAACTGGAGAGTCCACTGGAATACTGGAGATCACAGGATAGACAGACAGAGTGTCTGTAGCCTAATCGAGGACAGACAAAGACTGAACTGAGGTGTGTGCTTATATG
Organism: Sinocyclocheilus anshuiensis; assembly: GCF_001515605.1. NCBI lineage: Eukaryota > Metazoa > Chordata > Actinopteri > Cypriniformes > Cyprinidae > Sinocyclocheilus > Sinocyclocheilus anshuiensis. The sequence continues at coordinate 638,160 of NW_015558654.1, forward strand.
CTGGGGCTGATGAGGGTATGCTGATTGAGTGCAGGTGTTCAGAATTCAGGTAATTGGGATCACTGCGTGGTGGTGAAAACCTGGTGACTCCGTGACAATAGCAATAATGTAAGTATTATTTGGTTACTAAATAATGTATTTGCAGTCCTTGCTTTCACTTCGCAAGATATATTTTGTGTAGTAAATTCATCAAACTCACCATCCAACGGAGTATACTCTAGAAAAAAAACAAAAACTAACACACAGTATAATTAATTACCGAGTAATGAGAATGAAATATTTGAAAATATTAAATTTGTTGCGTATGTGTATGATAACTTAGCCCAGTTATTATTTAGTCGTGGAAACTGGTGAAAATGGGTTTTATATATATATATATATATATATATATATATGATGGGAGGTTGAGCACCCACCGGCAGAAACATAAAGCGCCTATGCATTTAAGTACTTTTATTAATTAACTACATAACATTAATATTAGAGTAATACTAATTATATTAAGTAGTATAACAGTAATATTAATTAACTACATGTACTTACTATATGTTAGGGTTAGGATTAGGGTTTGGTTTAGGGTTACTTGCATGCAATTATGCATAATTTATTGTTATTATAAGTACATGTATCATGTGTAACAAGGACACTGTAACACTGTGTTACTGCAAATGTCTGTAAATATCATGAAAAAGGTACTGGTAAATTTCTGACACGACGTTGCCCCCTTTCCCCCCCTCTTGACAGTGTACGTTTCAACAGTTTTTTTTCCCCTCCCTAGAAAAATTATTTTATTTACACATTAATTTATCTTAATGCAGGTTAGTGGGAACTCGCCATGGCTGTAGTTAACACTGTCAATGCAGCACATCGCAACAATCTAGATAACTCTCACCACAATCGAACCCTCTACACTGTGTCTGATTGTACACAACTTTGATTTGAATGGGTGCGATGTAGTTTTGTCTCTGTGCACACAACACAAGCCTACTGACAGGGGCGGATCTACCGGGGTGGCAACTGCCACCCTAAGAAAAAGCTGTGCCACCCCAGAATTATCAAAGAATAAAATATAAATGTAAGCAGTGTTTCATGTGCTACTTTTCAGCCGCGGCGATGACAGAGAACACAAAATAATGGCAAAAAAAAGTCTTTCAAATGATCAGTGTGTGAAATTGTTAATGGACCAAAATTGATTACAATGACTTGGTGTGAACAAGTGTCGTTCTTACACAGGTTCAGACCTAAATCACTGGTGGTCGAGGGCCGTATCCCTCAGTAATGTCCCCTGGACTCATCTCCTGCAGGAATTTGGGACTGTCATAGTCAGACGACCTGCCAAAGCCTTCAGAGTCTTCACAATCCATGTCCACTTCAGAAACCTCAGTTAGAACCACTACTGTGTCATCAAGGATAGCATTTACTTTGCAGTCTTTCTCAGTTGGGGAAATGGAGGGAGAACCATAGCTAAAAATCTCATCTGTCAGTAGGGGTGTGTGTCCCTGAGGTGTCATTTGGGAAATAGCGTTCGGCTCTGGTTGGGTTGTAGGAGATTGGCCAGGTAAAATGTTCTGCTGCATATGGAAAGGAGCAAACGGTTAGTCTTGGTTCAGCTGATGGGGAGTCAACAGCAGATCACCAGACACATCACAAATACAAAACACTGCTGAATAAAGAACAATTCCTAAAGAAACAGTTCACCTGAAAATGTTAAATTCTGTCATAATGTAACTGATCTTCATACTGCTTCAAACATGTATGGCTTTATTCTGTTTGTTGTTCATTAAATGAAAGTGGATATCATAGGATATCACTATCATAGGGATATTCCCACAGGTGATAAAAACGTTTGGACCAACATAAGGGTGAATACTTTTTTTGTTGTTGTTGCTGAAATATGCCTATACTAGAATTTAAACGGAAAAAAAAAAAAATACACAATGAAAGGACCAAAAGACACATACCAAAAATTCAGGAATTATGGGGATTTTGGACAACTTCCTCCAAAGCAGCCACACAAAGCCCATGATAATGAAGAGCACAATGGTCCCTCCGCCTAGCAAAGCTGCGATTAGTCCCGTTTTGTCTACAGAAAAGTCAAGAACAATTCAATGAAGCGTCTACACTAGTACTCACAAATAATGACTTTATTTAAGATGAAGGTGAAGTTTAGAATTTCCATACCACTATCAAAATCAGACAGAACTGGGATTCTCAAGCATTCCCCCAAACTGCCATTGATAGGACAGATTAATTAAATAGTTCTTTTTCAGTATTAAATAAATTATGAATATACTTTAAGGGCAAGGAAGTGCTGTTTGGTGCTAGAAGCACAAAAGTGACAATATTCACCTATTTTATTTATTTATTTATTTGTCCTTTATTTAACCAGGTAAAACTTTCTGAGATTAAAAATCTCTTTTACAGAAGTGACCTGGCCAAGATGCAGCATTACATTTCAGAAGAAGAACACAAAACACTGTATTAAAAACAATTAAAAACACTTACAAATTAATTCTTCCTTTAACAGCTCATTAATCAAGAATCTAAAAGTGTTAATTGACACTAAGGTCTGTAACTTCAAGTTGTGTTGTAAAAAGTTCCAATCATTGGGCGCTGCAAACTGAAAAGCTTGTTTTCCAAGGTCAGTTTGTGCAAATGGAACCGAAAGAATGTACAAGTCCTGTGAGCGCAGAGAATAAGCTCCAGGAGCTGGGTGAGGGAACAAAGATATGGAGGCAGTAAAGCTGAGATGGATTTATAAATAAACAGGTAACAGTGAATACGTCTGCGTGTTGATAATGACGTCCAACCAACTCTATTATACAAATCACAATGATGGGTACTAACATTACAATTTAATATAAACCTGAGCGCACCGTGATACAAAGTGTCCAGAGAACCTAAAAGTTTGGTAGACGCCGATTTATACAGAATGTCTCCATAATCACGGACTGGCATAAATGTGACAGAAACCAATCGTCTTCTTGCCTCAAATGAAAAGCAGGGTTTATTTCTATAATAGAACCCAAGCTTTACCTTTAGTTTTGTCCTTAGTTCATTAATATGGGATTTAAACGTTAAGGAGTCATCAAGCATAACACCGAGATATTTACATTCTGTCACTTCATCAATTATGGTACCCTGTGAGGTTTTGAGTGATAGTTGATTTGCCACTTGTTTCTTTGATCTTGAAAATAACATAGCTTTAGTTTTAGTCACATTCAAAGGCCACAAAGCCTTTGTTGCACAACATCAAAAGCACTTAAGGACACAGCTTGGTGTAATTTAGTTGCGCTACAATAAATCACAGTGTCATCAGCATAAAAATTAAAATTAAAATGACCAATATTAAAATCAAGATTATTAATATAAATAATAAAAAGCAGAGGCCCCAAAACAGACCCCTGAGGAACACCCCTCATAATCTGCAATGGTGCAGATGAATGGCCTTCCATTTGCACACATTGTGTTCTGCCCACTAAGTAGCTTTCAAATCAAGAGGTTGTCTCATTTGACATTCCAATTTGTTTCAGTCTAGTTTTTAATAAACTGAAATCAACGTTATCGAAAGCCTTGGACAGATTGATAAAAAGTGATACACAATAATTACCTTTATCAAGCGCCTCAGTGATATTGTTTATAACCCTAGTCGCAGCTGTGGTTGTGCTGTGTTGTTTCCTAAAACCAGACTGATTATGTGATAAAATATCATGTTCCATAAGATATGAAATCAACTGCTCACTAATGAGAGATTCAAAAACCTTAGACAAAATACAAAGTTTAGAAATTGGTCTATAGTTATTCATATCGGAAGGATCTCCTCCTTTTAACAATGGGAAAACAAAAGTAGACTTCCATATACTTGTGTATTCATTTAAACTCGGTGAAAGATTATAAATATATGTCAAAGGGGCAGCAATGTAATCTGCAGCTAATTTAAAAAAAAGTGGTTCTAATTTGTCAGGACCAGCTGACTTATTTACAACTAGTAGTTTGAGAGCTTTTTTTATCTGACAAATAGAAAGCGTTTTAAAACTGAAATTAAGAGCTTTTAAATGCTTTTCTCTGTTTTCCATATCATTATTCATATCTATAGTTTTAGGTACCTTAATCGACGATCCTACAGCAACGAAATGTTCATTAAAACAGTTCAGCACCTCTCCGTCATTCAAGATTTTTATGGTATTGTCCATTATGTACAAAGGAAGTCCGACAGGCTTTTTTGCACCTGAAATAGTCAATATGTTTTCCAGAATTTCTTAGGTTTGTTTAGATTATGAGTTGTTTCATTTAAAAAGTAATCAACTTTGGCTTTCCTTGTCATCATTGTACATCGGTTACGTAATTGTCTAAAACAAAGCCAATCGGATTGAAGATCGGAATGCCTTGCTCTAGACCAAGCGACATCACGCTCATGAAGCAAATTCGATAAAATGGGAGAGAACCAGGGGTTATCTCAACCCTTTACACAATATTTTTTGAAAGGCGCATGTTTATTAATGATAGTGATGAGCCCTTCATAGAAATAATTCCAGGCACACTCAATGTCTGGAATCAACTAAATCTTCTCCCAGTCAAGCGGAGCAAGGTCATGAACAAAACCTGTCAGGGTTGGGGATGAGGCGAGGACTCACTGATGCAGGAGATGGGCTTTTATTAATAAAATAAAACAAAAACTACCCCGTGGGGGAAAAACAGGCTGGCACAACAAGGCAAGGCAAGGCAAGGCAGGATCAGGACAAGGCTGACAGGATACATGTGATGACAAACTGGCACGGGACTTCAAAACACAAGGAATAAATAGGGAGCAAATGAGGAGGGTAACGAAGGAAACACAGGTGGGGCAAATTAACCAATAATCAGGTAACAAGATCGGTGGAATCAAGTCAATTGACATGAGAGCACATGGCACACAGGAAACAAAGACGAAAGCCATGTGCTCACACAAAACAAAAACACAAGCACATGGCCAGCAAAACAAATCACAAGCCATGTGCTTGAACAAAACAAGACACGAACACGCAGCTAATGAGAATACTCATAAGCCGCATGTTCACACAAGACAAGACAGCACACAGCCATCGAAAACCAAGCTGCGTGCTACACAGCACAAGACAAAACAGGACATGAAAGCATGCAGCCGATAACACGAGCTGCGTGCAACAACAAGAAAAGCATGCGGCAGAAAACAAACCGTGTGCTACACAAAACACAACACACGTGGACAGAAGAGCGCACGGCCGAGCAAACTCGAGACCGCACGCTCCCACAACAGACAGAACATGGAGCGCGAGTGTCCGGACCCCGACACAAAACCAAAACTCAAGACATGAGTGCTGGGATCCGAATACCACGCTCCAACATGAAACAAGGCACGCAGACAAGAGAGCGTACGGCTCGAGAATACTCGAAGCCGCACACTCACATAAAAACAGGACATGATGTCCTAACGAGGAACACCAAAAACAAGAAAGTAACAAGACAGCACAAACATGACAACACAAGACCGACACACAACAACAGACAACGCAAGAAAAGAAAAATCAAAACACAAAGACAAAGAGGGGAGGGAGGGAGGGGAGCCAAGCCAGTGCCAGCA
>NW_015558654.1:643785-644230 GCF_001515605.1 Sinocyclocheilus anshuiensis
GGCTGCCTCCGGCGGCGCTGCAGCAGGCAGCAGGCCCATCCTTCTCTGTTTATGGGTCATTGGAGGGCTGGGGCTTCCACTGACTGCAGGTGGAAAAGGGAAAAGGGTCAGTGGAGTGGGACTTCGCTTGGTGAGGGGGTTCAGGCTCCACACGATGGTAGACATGATATATTAAGTCCCAGAAGCCAAGATTCCCCAGCTTCTCCATCTCCTACAGGCTGAGAGGATGATCGAGGCAGATGTTGAAGACCTCCTTAATATAAGCCTCATCGTAGTCCAGATGGTCCACCTCTATAAGGAAGTCGCAGGCAAAGTCTCTCACGTCAGCCCCCTGCTGACGGAGGTAGCGAGCATTTACATGCTGGACCATTAGCTGGCGGGTGGACAATCTGGTGGTGGGAGATGAAAAAAGGAAGATGCCCATCTCTGCGGAGTCCTTTTTTGG
>NW_015558654.1:647912-651086 GCF_001515605.1 Sinocyclocheilus anshuiensis
AGGGACCAGGGAGAGGCGGGAGGGGTGAGCCAGGGAGGCTCAGGCAGTCCAGGAGTCCCGGCCGGGGCCTGCAGGCCTTGAAGGATGGAGGAAGCCTTCCTCTTCCTCCTCCTCCGACGAGAGCGAGGCAGTGGCATTACAGCCTCTGGGGGCGCTGCAGCCTCTTCGGCTGCCTCTGGCGGCGCTGCAGCAGGCCCATTCTTCCTCCTTCTCTGTTTATGGGTCATTGGAGGGCTGGGGCTTCCACTGACTGCAGGTGGAAAAGGGGGGACAGTCAGTGGAGTGGGACTTCGCTTGGTGAGGGGGTTCAGGCTCCCCACGATGGTAGACATGATATATTAAGTCCCAGAAGCCAAGATTCCCCAGCTTCTCCATCTCCTACAGGCTGAGAGGATGATCGAGGCAGATGTTGAAGACCTCCTTAATATCAGCCTCACTATAGTCCAGATTGTCCACCTCAATGAGGAAGTCACAGGCAAAGTCCCTCACATCAGCCCCCTACTGACGGAAGTAACGAGCATTTACTTGCTGGATCATTTGCTGGTGGGTGGACAATCCGGTGGTAGGAGATGGGAAAAGGAAGATGACCATCTTTGGTGAGTCCTCTTTTGGTCAGCTCGTACTGTCAGGGTTGGGGATGAAGGGATGAGGTGAGGACTCACTGATGCAGGAGATGGGCTTTTATTAAAAAAATAAAACAAAAACAACCCCGTGGGGGAAAAATAGGCTGGCACGACAAGGCAAGGCAAGGCAGGATCAGGACAAGGCTGACAGGATACATGCGATGACGAACTGGCACGGGACTGCAAAACACAAGGAGAATAAATAGGGAGCAAATGAGGAGGGTAACGAGGGAAACACAGGTGGGGCAAATTAACCAATAATCAGGTAACAAGATGGGTGGAATCAAGTCAATTGACATGAGAGCACATGGCACACAGGAAACAAGGACAAAAGCCATGTGCTCACACAAAATCAAAAACACAAGCACATGGCCAGCAAAACAATCACAAGCCATGTGCTTGAACAAAACAAGACACAAACACGCAGCTAATGAGAATACTCATAAGCCGCGTGTTCACACAAGACAAGACAGCACGCAGCCAGCGAAAACCAAGCTGTGTGCTACACAGCACAAGACAAAACGGGACATGAAAGCATGCAGCCGATAACACGAACTGAGTGCAACAACAACACAAGACAACAAGAAAAGCACGCGACTGAACACAAACCGCGTGCTACACAAAACACAACACACGTGGACAGAAGAGCGCACGGCCGAGCAAACTCGAGACCACACGCTCCCACAACAAGACAGAACATGGAGCGCGAGTGTCCAGACCCAGACACAAAACCAAAACTCAAGACATGAGTGCTGGGATCCGAACACCACGCTCCAACATGAAACAAGTCACGCAGACAAGAGAGCGTACGGCTCGATAATACTCGAACCCGCATGCTCACATAAAAACAGGACATGATGGGAGTGTCAGGGCTCTGTCACAAAACCATGAATAACACTAGACAGAAGTGACAGAACCCTGACAAAACCTTGTTCACTAAACTGAGACGTACTCCTATAATTATCCGAGGTTTGGTCTTAGGTAATTTTGCATTTCTAACTATTGCAACAGCACAATGATCACTAATATCAAGTGCGTAAACGGATGCTGCTGAATATCTATAAGGTGCATTAGTAAAAATTAAATCGAGAAGTGATGATTTATCTGGCTTTTTTAAGTTTATCCTGGTTGGAGTATTTAGTAATTGCTGAATATTAAAAGTATCAAAAAGGAGTTTAACTTCAGTAGACAAAGGCTGTAACCAGTTCCAATTAAGATCTCCAATTAATACTATTTCCTTAAAATTAAACTTAGATAGAGAATCTATTAAAGATAAAATAGATTAATTTGTTGCTGACAGAGGTCTATAACAACCCACAACATTAAGAGCTAAAGTCTTTGAAAATACTACATCGACTGCCAGTAATTCAAATTGTTAGATATTGATTTAGATATCAACAGAGTTGTCGCATACCTATTTTTTTATATAAATCACTAACCCGCCCCCTCTTTTTGGCTGATCGATTCAAAAAACATTATATCCTTCAATATTAACGGCATGGTCTGTAATTGAACTTTAAAGCCAGGTTTCAGAGATTACCAGAACATCAGCATCGGTATTCTTTATCCATATACACACTGTATCCATTTTAGGAAGTAAACGTCATACATTTAGGTAAACAAAGCCTAACCCAGATCTGATTTTAAAATCTGCCGGAGTAGAATATGAAGCTGTAACATCTTGTGGGCCCAGATTTAATGCAACTTTCCCAGAAATGGGGAATAGTCAGTGAGGGGATGGCGATGATTTCAAACACAGCTCGTGTCAGTGCCTGCACTTCATAGCATGATAAGAAAGTTGTACTGCATTACGAAAAATTAACACAGTTAAACTGATAATGGTTTTACCGGTCTCAGGCGTCTGCTGAGGGACACAAACATTTCTGTAGGTATATGAAGGAATACCAGCAATCATCCCTTCAAGCTTCAGCTCAACACACTGTCCAGCTGTGCTTTGGTTGAAGTGGATTTCTGCAGTGCACAGCTCCTCATCCTCAAAACATGAGTATAAAACCTTTTGCTGTGGAAGGAGAAAAGAACAGAGTGATTTTAACAATTCAACGTCCAAACATGACTAACATTTGAATAAGGACATGGAGGAGTCTGTGCAACCGCATTCCAACCTCATCATGTGTGACTGTGTACATAAATTCTTCATTCAGTATGTCTTGCTTATGAAGCATGAACGGGTGCTGAAAGGACACTTCAATCACATCTTTGTGGACAGATGTATTTACAGCTGGAAAGTCCAAAGAGCCTGGAAAAAGCAAAAGCCGATATTGCATTAATTTCAGGCAAAATAACAAGAAAAAAATGAAATAGAAAAGTCATCTGGCAATAGACTAAAGCAAATTAATTCCAAAACTAAAATTCAAATATCCAAATAGATTTGCATTTCCTGAAGGAAACAGCAGCAGTGCGTAAAGGCAGCAGAATGAGAGTTAAAGATTTAGTGAAGTTCATTTTCTTTTAGGCTTTGTTTCTGGGTAAATGAAATGCTGCCATATAAGAACGAACAAATTATTAAATAGGCCTAGATGCAGTAGGGAAA
>NW_015558654.1:651108-655057 GCF_001515605.1 Sinocyclocheilus anshuiensis
CCATCACTACCTGCTGAACACTGTTTTAATGGAAGATTTGCCAACTATACCAACGGTTTGGGCTGAATGAACTGCAGATGTTTTATAATTAGAAAATGAGTCTTAAAATGTCTGAGAAATATCAATAGTGTTTCATCATCAACAGTGCCTTGCAAACACTGTAATAAACAGTATTACTGTATCCATATGATTGAGTTATACTCAGAAAACTTACATTTATATTTATGTTTTTTCTCATCAAAATAGTCTTTGCTGTAGGTGAATCTAATGGAGACGTTTTCTGATTTCTCTTGCCCATCATGTGCCGTCACGAACACAAAGTAATCGTCATCCGCATCTCTGCTGTAGCTGCTGATATCAAGGTACGTCTGAGGGGTGTCAACTGTTTGGGAAGCACTAGAGATAAATGGGACAGAAAGATTAAGCAATATCACATTTTCTCAAATTGTATTTTTTTTCTTGGTCAGCTGCTTTTGACACACACATACCTTTCATAAGGTTCAACCTTTACGCCAAATTTCAGCTGTTCAGTTGGGTTACTGTAGTTCCAGAAGAGGACATTCACAAAATTGTGACAAACAACACTGACGTTTGTTGGAGAAGGAACTGTAGAAAAAAAAAAAGTTAGATTCAGATTCAGTTTAATAGACTATTTAATCTATTATATAAACTCAAAGCTCATGAGAACAGCAAATCCTTCCAGTAACGGCTACTGAAATGCTGAGTTGTTTTTAAAAGATGTCAGAGATGTCACAATCTTGGACTAGATTTTGAGGTTTGCTCAAACACAGTCACTGAATTTTGGACACACATGACTGAATCTTATTATCTAAATATTAGGGTTGCCCCCTAATCGTCGACTAACCGTTAGTCGATCAGAAGCGGCTTAGTCGAACAAAATTTAATTAGTCGCTTAATTGCAGAAAAAAATCCACAGGAAGTGGCTAAGTCTCATAGTTTGTGATGGACAGATCATTAACAGCTAGTCTATGTGGTAATTACAGTACATCGGTCAGAACATCCAAATGTTCGATTCGATCATCGACCTCAAATGTGGCTTATCATCTGAAACATGTAAGTAGCAGCAACATTACTGCTCGTTGTAACATTAATCTAGAAAAATGTGCACTATTGAAGTGTTTGTGCGCAGTGTGGAAGTATGCTTACTGCATGACAGTTAACTTGGAGGTGGCGATGCGATCATTTGCATTTAACTTAAAATACACTGGCATTTTTGCTCATACAGATAAGAGTAATACATCTTTCGAATCTGTAAAAGGTATACTGAGGTATACTCATTTGTGTGCACTCACAATAACAACAAAACTCTGTGCTTTTGTAAAATAATGAAAGCAAGGAGGGTGCGCTTTCTGCCGTCTCGGTGTCTGTGAATTTGAGCCCGTCAAAAAAAAAAAAAAATTTACCCGAAACACTGTGTTTGCCTCACAGACATGAAACATATAGAAAATGAAGCTAACCAATTTGTGAGTCACAGTACTTGCACACTATCAGTACTTGCTAAATATTGAAGTTTATTATCACAAGCACAAGCAACGTTTCGGTCCACTGTCGATCACATTTTTTTATTTTTTCTACAGTGTTGGACTATTCTTCCTACGCACCTATCAATGTTCAGGTGTGCTGAGTTTGTGGTGATTGAGTCACAGTACTTAAAAAAAAGGCCTTAGATGAATACATGTGTTTTTTGAATGGCCAACCATCATAACAACCTGCAATTTCAGGTCATTCTGAACTGAGGAAGTGGCTGATAGCATGTGCCATCACAGGAAATGCAGGTCTTATTTAATATGAAGACTTTAAAAAATCAGACCCGTGGTGTATTCATGGAAGTCCCTGTAGCATTTTATATATTGGTATATACATTGCTATTTTGGTGCCTATAAAATCAAAACAAAAGCTTGCACACCACTGGAAAATCTCTCAAACTGGGTGCTCAACAAATAAATACTGAAAATGAAACCAGAAAAAAGTCAGCACACCTAGGCTCCAACAATACAAAAATGTAATAACAGAGTATCACACAGGTGTCTGTCTGCTATTAATTTTTTTTATTTTTGGAGCCTAGTTGAGATGATTTTTTTCTGTTTTCATTTTATTTGGCACACATAAAATGCTTTATTATTATTATTAGGAGCCAATCACTGAAGGTGCTTAGACACCTATTGTATCCGTTTTCTTCTTCTTCTTCTTCCACTCTGGAAGTTTATGGCAGCCCATAGAAACGCTTGCGGGAAAGTTATGAAATTTGGCGCACAAATAGAGAACAGTCTCAATATTAACCATAGCAATTTTTTTTCCTTTATATAATTACGATGTATAATAAAGTAAAATAGCCTAAATTATGTCAGCCATTTCTCTCATTTTAAAGATATTATCAATAATTATTTTTTTATTCTTTTATTTTCTTAACTTTTTAATTTTTCTTAAAATTTGTTAAAGAATTCATAATGATTTTTTTTTCATAACGAATATAGGCTACCAACATAATGAATATCTATTGTTTAAAACTAATTTTGCATAAAAAAATAATTAAAAAATCCCAAATATGACATGAAATTAAATTATTCTATATACACAATTTAATTTTATATAGTAGTTTTGTGTCAAATGGATAAGGAAATTACAATGGCTTGAATTTCTCTGCAGTTCTTCGTCATCTGTCTGACAGCGCCATAACATTTGCTGTAGACTAATATAGGCCTAATGAAAATTTAAATACACAAATAGCAATTTATATGACTTTTGTTTCTGAATAAATTGATCAGTAATGTTTTATTTCGTTCTGATCGGTAACTCGGAAACTCTAACGAAAAAAAAAATAGCCTACCGTTTTAATCAGAACCAATTAATTTTTAATCCCTTTCAGACATATATTGGATAATGAATATATTAGCCTATTGCTTGACTAAACGTTTAAAAATAATTGGACATAATTTGTCCAGTCATGACGCGCCAGTCGTTAAGTGTGTTGTGTAGTGGTCATTAGGTTTGTGCTCCTCTCTGACTGTCAAAGACTAGAATCTGCGCCAGTCGATGGAAACAGTTTTGAAGTGTGTTGAGGTAAGTCTTAAGGCTTGTTCACACCGGGACAAATATCGCGCGCGATCATCGCCGACGTTTAACACCTCGTGACTAAACAAAGGGCGCCAATGTAAGCGACACGCATAACGCGAGGCGTAAAAGCTCGGGCTCGTTTTTTTGGTTTGACGAGCCGCGTTAAAAACTGGCCGACCAATGAGATTGGCGCTTTTATTCACGTGCCTGGAGCTGCTGAAGTTACAGTAAAACACAACTTGGTGGCGCTCAAGCACAAAACAGTCTTGCCGAGCACACTTGATACCTAATGACGAAGAGGAAGTAAGTAGACCAATTAGATGCATCGTGGCAAGATGAATGAAGAGCTGGTGGTCTCATTGGTGTCTGAACACAAAGGGCTTTATGACAAGCGCGACAGCGACTACAAAAATCTCGATAAGAGGGAGTTGCTATGGAGAGGAATTGCCGATCAAACAGGATTCTATGTGTACCGGGTAGTGTTGTCAAAAGACCCGGTATTTCGGTACCAAGTCGGTACTAAAAAAATGAAAACGTTACAGTACCAGGTTTTCTTAAGTACTGGTGGTACCGAGTACCCGGTCAACCCGGTTCTTGATGCGCTAAACGAAAGCTATCCTCTTCCAGTGTTGCCAAGTCCGCGGTTTTCCCGCGGAATTGGGCTGCTTTAACACTGTTGCCGCGGGTTGTTTTTTTATGTCCGCGGGTTGAAAAACGACCCCACTAACGTGATATTTAGCCCCTGGAATGCGAATTTTACCAGGGGAACCCCGCCAAAACACGCGTATTTTATCCTCGGAACGCGATTTTTAACGGGAGACCCCCTCGAAACGCGATTGGGCGGGTTTTGTTGTGAAAACCTGGCAACCTCTTC
>NW_015558654.1:658095-662696 GCF_001515605.1 Sinocyclocheilus anshuiensis
ATTAAAAAATCCCAAATATGACATGAAATTAAATTATTCTATATACACAATTTAATTTTATATAGTAGTTTTGTGTCAAATGGATAAGGAAATTACAATGGCTTGAATTTCTCTGCAGTTCTTCGTCATCTGTCTGACAGCGCCATAACATTTGCTGTAGACTAATATAGGCCTAATGAAAATTTAAATACACAAATAGCAATTTATATGACTTTTGTTTCTGAATAAATTGAGCAGTAATGTTTTATTTCGTTCTGATCGGTAACTCAGAAACTCTAACGAAAAAAAAATAGCCTACCGTTTTAATCAGAACCAATTAATTTTTAATCCCTTTCAGACATATATTGGATAATGAATATATTAGCCTATTGCTTGACTAAACGTTTAAAAATAATTGGACATAATTTGTCCAGTCATGACGCGCCAGTCGTTAAGTGTGTTGTGTAGTGGTCATTAGGTTTGTGCTCCTCTCTGACTGTCAAAGACTAGAATCTGCGCCAGTCGATGGAAACAGTTTTGAAGTGTGTTGAGGTAAGTCTTAAGGCTTGTTCACACCGGGACAAATATCGCGCGCGATCATCGCCGACGTTTAACACCTCATGACTAAACAAAGGGCGCCAATGTAAGCGACACGCATAACGCGAGGCGTAAAAGCTCGGGCTCGTTTTTTTGGTTTGACGAGCCGCGTTAAAAACTGGCCGACCAATGAGATTGGCGCTTTTATTCACGTGCCTGGAGCTGCTGAAGTTACAGTAAAACACAACTTGGTGGCGCTCAAGCACAAAACAGTCTTGCCGAGCACACTTGATACCTAATGACGAAGAGGAAGTAAGTAGACCAATTAGATGCATCGTGGCAAGATGAATGAAGAGCTGGTGGTCTCATTGGTGTCTGAACACAAAGGGCTTTATGACAAGCGCGACAGCGACTACAAAAATCTCGATAAGAGGGAGTTGCTATGGAGAGGAATTGCCGATCAAACAGGATTCTATGTGTACCGGGTAGTGTTGTCAAAAGACCCGGTATTTCGGTACCAAGTCGGTACTAAAAAAATGAAAACGTTACAGTACCAGGTTTTCTTAAGTACTGGTGGTACCGAGTACCCGGTCAACCCGGTTCTTGATGCGCTAAACGAAAGCTATCCTCTTCCAGTGTTGCCAAGTCCGCGGTTTTCCCGCGGAATTGGGCTGCTTTAACACTGTTGCCGCGGGTTGTTTTTTTATGTCCGCGGGTTGAAAAACGACCCCACTAACGTGATATTTAGCCCCTGGAATGCGAATTTTACCAGGGGAACCCCGCCAAAACACGCGTATTTTATCCTCGGAACATTTAATTTTTGTTTAACATTATTAATAAAAATGTTGTTCAATTAGCATGTTTTTGTGTTTTGCTTTGGTACCGAAATTGGTACAGAGAACCGTGGATTTTCACTGGTATCGGTACCGAATACTGAAATTTTGGTACCGTGACAACACTAGTACCGGGGTATTTCTGTTTTTCATTAAGCGCCATCTAATGTCTGGGAGTGAATTTGCACGTTCACTCGGCTCTTCGCCAGCGAAAATCGCTTGGGTATGAACACAAAAGACACGTCGAAAAACGATAAGTGTGCGCGATAATCGTCCCGGTGTGTACAAGGCTTTACAATGTTTCAGCTAGTCATGTAGTGTGTCCCCAGCTTAACTCAAACTCTTTAGCACCACCAACAGGCCAAATTTGCACTCATGTTTTTGCTAATAACTTTTGAACCATAAGGTCTAAAATAAAATAAAATAAAAAAATCCCTCCGATTCCTTGGCTCATGCCGAGTCGAATGCACACCAAAATGTACATTTCTCCGGGTCAAGTTTTTCAATTTTTGAATTTTCTGAAAAATCTACCTTTTCGAACTCGTCCTAGACAGTTTATCCAATTTTCACCAAAATTGGCCCAGATCATCTTCAGAGTATTTTGGCAAAAGTTGTCAAAAGCTTTCTGATATGCCAAACCATTTTTGTAAAGCGTGTTAATGAGTTTGAAAAAGTTGAATAGTTGGCAAAAATGGACATGAGGCTATATCTCCCCAATGCTTTAGCAAATTCTGACCAAACTTGGTATGTGTTATACACCAAGCATGACCTGAGGGCACATGAGTAGTTTAAGCACAGTGCCTCCTACTGGTCAAAATATATTTAAAAAAATCAGAATGGCATACCAAATCAAACGATATACCTAATTTTCCTATGTCTGCCTTTTTTGGGCATTGACCATTTTGAGTTTATTAGTAAAATGGTGTATGAACAGATGTCTTTAACAGGCGTCTCCATCTCTGCTCCTGCAGAGCTACCCTACTGCAGAGTTCAGCTTCAACCCTAATCAAACACACCTGGACCCACTTATCAAGGTGTTCAGGGCTACTTAATTACAGACAGGTGTGTTGAAGCAGGGTTCGAACTTAAGTCTGCAGGAAGTTAGCTCTTCAGGAGCAGGGTTGAAGAACCCTGGTCTTTACTGAGTAATTAAAGACAGCTCCTTGGCTCTTAATTTTACCTCTGTTGTGCTTGTCCCCGTAATTGCTGCTTGCAACTAAACGTATTATTAGGGATGTCCCGATCAGGTTTTTTGTGCCCCCGATACGATCCGAGTCATTAGATATTGAGTACCTGCCGATACTGTGTCCCGTTCTGGTACTTGTATATTATTCCATATAGGAATGTATATTTAGTGCACACTTTTTTTTTTTTGGTGCAGGCTATTTTGTTTGCTGGTTATTTTCTAATTTTAACAAGGCAATATTCATTTATTTTGTTTGCAAAAAATGAAAATATATTTTTTAGGAAACTTGCTTTTTACAATAAAACTGAAATGTGACTTTTTTCACAAGCCATCTTCATTTCAAGCAAGCTCTGATTTTATTTGTTCAAAATATTCAACAAATAACCACAAATAGTTTGTTTCCTTCAATTATTTTAAAATCACAAATATAAGAAATGCACTTTCATTAGAAAAAAAATCCCACCTTTTAATAGTTGAGTATATTTACAGTACAAACCTTTAATGAACTATGAGGGCAAGACAAAATAAATAAATAAATGAAATAATCATTCAATAATCATAATCGAGGTAAAGTGTTAAATTAATCGAGGTTTTGATTTTAGGCCATATCGCCGAGCCCTATCACATGCCAAATTTTGCTCATTTGCTCCATCTTATTTTGTTACTCTACATTGATTTCTTCTGATCAGGGCTCTGTCATGCCTGTCAGGGGTGCAGAGGTTGTATAATAGCAATAATCCACTGGAGGCGGTTGCTTTGTTTAATGTTTGTTTTGCTCGATCACCATTAAGATTTCAACCCGAGAGTGACAGAGTAACACCTCCATGTACACTGTAAAACAAGGTTTAAGGCCACACTGATTTGCAGCTGTAACCACGTGTGATCAGTGACGTTTTCACACCCGCTCAGATCAGACCTAACTGTGGTTTTACTGTGATACAAGTGTGAAAATAAAAACAAAGGCTACATACTGTACTTAAATAACTCAAAACTGGGCCAGAACATTTCAATGTATTGCTGGCTGAACACAACAAGAACAGAGAAAGAAAACGTAAGAGAAAGACATGAAGGAATGAAAAGAACAACAGGAAGGAAGTGAAAGTGTGAAAGAGAAATGAGAGAAGGTTTAACACGCAAACACAGAAGGAAATAAAGTACGACCATATGAACAAGAATTAGAAATCTAGACCCAAACATTCATCCATTATAGAGACGCAGCAAACTGACACTAATGACTTCAATAGAGATATGACATCTGCTAAAGTCAAACCTAAAGTGAGTGGGAAGCCATGTGATGATCTGCCATTAGAGCAAGAGAAATTAAGATCCTGCAGGTAAAACATCAAGTTATATAATATCTAACAGATCATTTTATATTCAGACACAGAAATACTAAGGTTTTTATCATATGCATATTTGAATCTAGCCTAAATGGTATACAGATCTCTTAAGCATAAAGTTAATGACATAATAAACTACCTGTCTTTGATTATTTATTCCAAAAAAACAACAACTTGTATAGCATGTAAACCTACATAAAATATGCTTTACTGTACATAGTAACGTGATAATCAACACCGACTCCACTACTGACGCAATGCAAATTATAGAAATAATAATAATAATAATATGAACAATACATAACAATACAGAGTAATTTAAAGGTGGGGTAAGCGATTTTTCAAAAACGCTTTAGAAAACTGATTTGGCCGAATAGCAAAACAAACTTGTAGCCAATCAGCAGTAAGGGGCGTGTCTACTCATGATGTGGAGAGCGTTCAGTGCACGGGACGGACATTAGCCGAGCCAAGCGATGACAGAAAGATAGAGATGGCGAATAAAAAACAAAAGAGGAAAACGTCTGCGGAACAAAAGAAGGCACCGTGTCTGCGCTGCAACAGCTAAAGTCTGTCTAGTACACTGGACGCGTCACAGCGACAGTTGAAAATCATTAGAAATTTGTGTCAATACGTCATAAATAGAAAGCTGCAGCGGTTTTCTGTCGGGGATTTGTCGTGTCGTGCCACGCCGCATCCAGTGTAGACCATAGATATGTATAAATATAT
>NW_015558654.1:663931-667216 GCF_001515605.1 Sinocyclocheilus anshuiensis
TTTGTTTCTTCTCGATAGGTGAGTAACACCGTGTCTGCGCTGCAACAGCTAAAGTCTGTCTAGTACACTGGACGCGTCACAGCGACAGTTGAAAATCATTAGAAATTTGTGTCAATACGTCATAAATAGAAAGCTGCAGCGGTTTTCTGTCGGGGATTTGTCGTGTCGTGCCACGCCGCATCCAGTGTAGACCATAGATATGTATAAATATATCTATAGTTTAGACAGCATCACTGATTATAATGAGTTCCATAGTATTTTGTTGCGCCGCTCGCGTCTGGTGTAGACACGGTGTAACATTGGTTTTGCTTCACAGAACTAACCGTTGCCTGGGTTGCGTACGTATGTGTGGGGCGGAGCTATAGGGGCGAGACCCTTTTGGGCTAGGGGCGTGTTTGTTTTGTTGATTTCAAATGTCAACATTGGCTACCAGAAATCACTTACCCCACCTTTAAGTGTATTGAAGTCATTTTGAGCCGTGGTTCTCTCACAGAACTGCACATCTGTATGTGTGTCCAGCCTGAGCTGATGATCTCACTGGCTCAGTAACATCCTCCTCAGTGTTTCATGATGCAGACGGCCTTCACGGACCTCTCCTGCCGAAGTTAGCACTCTCATGGTAACAACAACCTTTTTGACTGATGGATCGCTTCTTAAGATTAACAGTTCTTCCCCAGGAATTTGGCAATTAAATACATTTTTCCTACAGAAGCACATATCATCGCTTATCACACAGCTCTCTGGAATACTTGAGAGTGACTGGTCATTCATTGCTTTCAGCTGACATATATTTGCTAATATTCACTGTCATCCATGGCAATGCTTTATATCAGACCGTTCATCCGGATAAGTGTACTGGCCCTATTACCACAAACTCGCTCTCATTTTTCTATTTTTTTATTTAAACAAACGCAACCACCACCACCATCTTGCAGCTCATTCAACAGTAGTGAACTTCACCTCAGAGGACTATAGTATTATTACTGTAATAATTAATAATTATAATTATTCTAATTCTGCTCAAACTAATTAAATCTCAGTCAACATAATTCTCTCATTCTCTCTTTATTGTCTTGCTTTTTATTATTTTAGCCGATTTTATTTCTTGTTCACATTATAATTTTCATATTCACTGGTATTGAATGATTACCATGTTTATTGGTATTTAGCATGGTAGAGTAAAACCAAGAACACTGTAGTACTGTAATTTGTGGTAGATATTATCAGTGTAATACTGGCAATGTAAACCCTTGTTGTTTGTGCTGTAAAGCTTCTTTTAACATAAAGTGCCTTGACACAGTAAATAATACAGTCTTTGTTTTTGATTCTAGACGCAAAAGAGAAGGAACATTTTGTTATATTACCACTAGTTTCCTCGGATCTAGTCTATTAGCTCAAGCTCTATACTGAAAACAACAACAACAGAAATGAAGGGGAACCTTTAGCTTATGTTAGCACACAGACTCGTTACGTCTATAAAAACACACAGGCTCGCTACTATAGTATAAGATCTCTAACCAAATGCGAACTAGTTTGAATCTCAAGGGATTTATAGCTGAAGCAGGCTAATGTCTGTTGTAGATTGAACTCAAAAACAGACTAGACGATAAAATATCATAATTGTAAAATGTGCTTATATTTCCAGGATTTCCATGACCGTGCCTGGGAACCCAAACATGCCTGCTATCATCCACGCATTCAAATAATACAAACGCAGCGACTTTATAGTACATCGAATATACTTTTTTTAATATTACGTGAACGCATGCTGCATATCTCATAGACGCTCACAATGTGACACATAAAAAATATACAATATAACACAACGATGTGCCACCGTTAGCGCGAGAGGCTTCAGCAAAATGATACTCACCAAAACCAAAGACTCCTGGGAACAGTAAGGCGTGAAACACACCAAACTGGACAACAAGATCCTTCGACATTGTCATAAATCGGGTTTCTAAAACGCGTTCAGATGTGTTTCCTAAAGCATTTCCTGAGTGGGCTCTGTGTTCTCGTCTCTCCGCGCGCTCACTTCTACTGGAGCCGATCTACAGGGTTGCCAAATATTCCGCCCGACAAATCAACAAGGCGACCGGTTCGTGCTTTAATACATTATAAACTGTATAGGTAATTTCTTTATTTGATTGGTAACATATATATATTTTTCCTAATATATGAATTCTCCTAACATGGTGAAACGTTGTATTTTGTCTTTCGATTTTAAACGAATCTGGCAACTCGGTGAAATAAAAGGTCCGGTGCTTTACACCTTGTGGATACATTTCAAAGAAACATAATAGCCCCAAGCAAAAAGCTGTCACGAAAGTCAGCTTACCCGAGTGCTCAGTAAAGGAAATAGACTAAACATAAGCCTAATTATATTAGTGTAAGGAGACCAGGACTGTAATAATTTCTCAGTGTGGTCAGTTATTTTTAAAAGTCATGTTTAGTCACTGTTTACACACTGATCCAATAGCCTGCAGTGTTGTCACATAGGCTATACAGTGTGGTTATTTGTCATAGGCTAGTATTAGCTGCTGTGCTTACACTTTATTCTAAGGTGTCCTTGTTACAGTGTAATTATACATTTAAGAACTTAGTAATATTAATTAGCTACATGCACTTACTAAATGGTTAGGGTTAAGATTAAGGGTTTGGCACAGGGTTACTTGCATGTAATTATGCATAATTAATTGTTATTATAATAGTAATTACATGTAACATGTGCCTGATTTGAGAAGAAATGACTCTTTAAAACACACAACAATTTACTCCAACCTAACACACACACACACACACACTCACACACACTCACACTCACTCACTCACACACTCACTCACTCACTCACTCACTCACACACACACACACACACACACACACACACACACGCGCACACACATATAGAGTCTTAATGCCAGTGTGGCTTTATGATGTTCACTTCTTAGTCAAACAGATATAGAAATATTTTGTTCAGATTTACAAATTTAATTTTACATTTCCTGCACCGGCCAAGAAATCACAGCAGCGTCTCTACTTCCTCCGCAAACTGAGAAGAGCCAGAGCCCCGGCCCCCATCATGTGCACCTTATACCTACTTCCTCCGCAAACTGAGAAGAGCCAGAGCCCTGGCCCCCATCATGTGCACCTTCTACAGAGGCAGCATCGAGAGCATCCTGATGAGCTGCATCACTGTGTGGTATGGGTCCTGCCGCAAGACCCTTCAACGCATAGTGAGAGCAGCTGAGAAGATCGTTGGTGTCTCTCTCCCGTCCCTCCAGGAC
>NW_015558654.1:667344-704641 GCF_001515605.1 Sinocyclocheilus anshuiensis
AGGACAGCTTCATCCATCAGGCTGTCAGGAAGCTGAACTCCCTCCCGACCTTGCCCCCCCTCCCCTCTTTTGCCCCACACACCACTGAACTCTGACCCTCCGACCCCCCAGTTCCCACATCCCCAGGTCCTTCCACTCTAACACACACTGACCCGCACCAGTCAAGTTCATAAATAAGGATGATAAATCATAAAAATATGAATAGAAATATTGTTTGAAAACACAACAATTATAACCATACGCTCTTTATGTTTTTAAACCTTTTTTTTATTTTTATATTCATCAAGATTTCCAGAACTTCCAGTAGACCCTGCCCTGCTTCAAGCACATGCTTTTATAAGCTTCATCTGTGCTTACATAATTTTTTTTAATTGACTGTCTCACGTTGTTCCCAGATGTAATTAACATTTTCCTTCTTGGCTTAGCCGGTCATGCATAGCAAGATGCTGAGGACACGGTCATGTGGCTTTGGCAGCCTCTGAATCCGGTAAGTCCAACCCCGCAGCCCATGAATGAGCTGTTAGGTCCTCAGACGCTCAGACCGAGAGATGGAGATGTGTTTGACTGCCGACAAACAGGTACTGCGTGCATTTTTACCTTTTCTTTTTTCTTTTCTTTTCCTTCTGTTTAGATGTGACTTACTGTAAATGGAGCCATATGTAGACAGTGTTTATCTAAAGACAGTCTAACCACTTTAACAAGACATACAAATCTTTGCCCAGGGTATTATCTTTTGACAGCTCAGACAGCTCACAGACGTTTTTCTCTGATCAGTTAAAGGAAACTGTGAATCAGCACAGGCAAAGCTGCCAGGAATTCTTTATGAAGGAGAATCTTTATGAACTGGTCCATTATGTAGACCCTGTATTCAAAGCTAGGAAGAGGATTTAACGATCGAAAGTGATGTTAGTTGAGAACGAACAGTTCACGGTTCATGTTTACAAGAGCTCTTAAAGCACTGTTTGCTCTGTGTGAGAGGTGAGATGGAAAGTAAATCTTGAGCGAGCTCAGACATGCTGATGAAGTGTGGACACACCCTGGTGTTATTCAGGGCAGAAAATGGAGGACAGCTGCATGCGTTCTGGACCAGCAGGAGAAACAGTGGTTGCTAACGGCACGTCACCTCCGGCCAGTTTTGTTGCATAATAAGAAACCCAAGCATAGTTTAAGACTCTGGAGGAAGTAGACTTCCAATTCAAACAACAGTACTGCAGCTGAACTGCTGCTTAGGAATTTTAGTGAGTGTCTAGCTCATAAAATCCAAACCTTCGGGTTTGAAGTTGCCCAAGAAAGCCGATAAAAAGGTAAGGCTTCATTATTGATGATGTAGATAAGTGCAAATACTTGAATGGAAAACAGTGTTTTAAATAGGCCGACGATGCAGTTGTCTGTGTAAAGTTAAAAATGGGCAGTGCTAAACTCTTCTATTGTCATTGTTTTATTATTATTTAATGCAGAATATTCATTACGATTTCTGCTGCATTCCCGAAGCTGACATGTAAATACAGTCAATGTCAAATTTGCTTACATTTCAATAGTGCAGAATGCTTTTCTTTATTTTCAAAACCTTCACACTTCCCGTGGTAGACGAGCGTTTCATTGTGGCCCTCTGAACCATTTTATGTTGTCAGACCATGTTCACCGTGTTTCTCTGGACAATGTTGTTCTTTTAGCCAGCTGAGACGACGGCTCAAACTGTCCCGTAAAACCATGGCACTGCTCAAAGTGGGCCGAACCACAGACTGTCAGAGGACCGAGCCTGGTTTATTGGCCTCTCTACATCTCGCATTGGCTGACTAACCAGCACAGTGGCACTCCTGTTCACGCATCACTGAAACATACTGGTGGGTCGCAGCTCTTTCACTTACAAGGAGACTGGCTCTGTTCTGAAATCTGGCCAGCATTTCAAGGCACACTCTGGGCTGTTCCAAAAGATAGAACAATTATGCTGGTTTCTAAGAATCCTTCTGCAGGGCATATTAAAACAAATCCTTCTTAAAGACAAAGTATCCTTTATAGAAACGAATAGCAACAAGCTCAGGGATAATCACCCAAGATAACGGAGGGACAGAGAACTATACTACTGTCGTAAATAGAATTAATTTAGTAAATTAATTCAGTAAATCAATAAAATAGTTCAGTCTAATTCAAAATTAACCATTTTACCCAATGTTTTAGATTTCATTATGCGATTTTGCAGTGGTTTTGTCAGGCACCAAATAGGACGCTGCATTGATGACGTATTTATGTAGAACAATTAGTGTCACTATAACTCCCTTGACAAAATCCAACTCGATTTATCCATTAGCTTTTGGATTATTAAACTCTGTGACCAAAAAAGTTTCTGATTCTTACACGTTTTGTTCATCATGGTAATCTTTTACAAACTTTTTACATCGGATTGGTTTTAATGGAAACTGTAATGGTCTCTGTTGGTTTCTACTGGTAATTTGTCACCTTCTATTGGTGGCTTGTTCAAACCACTAAATCCTAAAGCAATATGTCCCAAAACACACTACAGAAAACATTTATAATGGTTTTAATGGATAATAGTTGATGGTTTGTAATGTCTGCATTGGTATTTATAATGAAAACCATTAGAATTTTGGTGATGGATTCTATAGTTTTTTTTCAGCAGGGCCGATAGCCTCTGTAGTCCCATTTAGCCACTTGTTAACAATCGCCTTTTCCAAGACAAGTAAAGCTTTAAAAAAAGACAATATATTTTAAGCGTTAACCACAGACCTTATTTCATGCGTTTAACCAAAATCCATTCAAAAACACCCACTGACTTCGGGACGATGGAACTGAAAATGCTAAATTGCGACCTCGTTTCTGGGTTTTGGCCTACAACATTGTCATCCCTGAAGCATGCTATATACTACCCATTCAGAGTTACTTCAGCCTTTTCAAAGACCTGAAATAAACATTGAGCTGTACGCAATGCGGGCTGTAAGAAGAGCGATGCAAATCGTCACTAATGAGGTTTCATTTCAGTTAGGATGCTGTCTGCAGACACAAGGCAGCTGACCAGGTATTGGAACGGATCCACGGTCGAAGCTGAACAATAATTTATTCTTATTTCTTGCACACGCAGGTCTCAAAGGAATCCCGATGATCCTGTGCAGTCCGATGAGCTTTGCAGTGCTGTGCTGCATACTGTGGCTCGCTGCGCCTGCCTTCCTGCACTCTGAATTCAAGGTGGCCTACGTGACCGAGCGCAGCATGTACATGTGCACATGTGCCCAGGATCTGACCTTCTGTGAGAAGATGAACTCCAGCGAGTTCAGCAACTGCAAGGATCAATCATCTGTCCTGCACAGGGCCGAGAGTCCCAGCCCGGTTCACAAAAAGAATCTGACAGTGTGGTACAGCTCGCCTCTTAACGTGGCCCTCCTGCTGAACAACTCTGAGGTGCAGCACCTGTCGCTGATCCAGTGCAAGCCCGCCGCCGAGCAGCCCGTCCCGTTTGAGTACTTCACAGTGCAGCGCTTGGAGACTCTAACGGTCACCTATCCCTTCTGGAAGCCTGGACAGAGCTATAAAATGATCATAGGCAAGGACAGGGACGCCCCTTACCACGAGGAGGCGAGGATCGCTGTCATTCATACCTCTGTGCTGACCGGGAAAACAGAGCTGAAGTCCTACACAGTCCAAACCAACGTGGACCGCAGCGGAATGATGTCCTTCCCGAACATTTTTATGTCTCGCAACGGGCTTTCGGAAATGTCCAGGATATTTTTCACTTTTCTGTACTGAGAGGCATTTTAGTTTTTTTTTTTCCCAGGAATTTAAAAGCTTCATTGTAGTCACTATAACACAAATAGCTGTCGTGCATAATTAAGAATGGATATGCTTCATGTATACAATAACATTATACTTATTGCATACATTGCAAACATCAAAATCGTTCAGAATCACAAATGATCATAATACTAAACCAGAACAAGTTTATTCTCTGAGGTTTGTAATGTGGGCTTTGCACATGCGCTGCTGTTTTACTGAGGATTAAATTCTCTTAAGATGTTTTGTATTTACAATAAATAAAATAGAATATTATTGATTTTTTTTTTAATGTATTTATATAAATAAAAAATGGCAAAGAATTGTGTGATGCTGTTGTTAAACATTCTACCACCCTGCAGAATCTGTTCCGCTTAGACCGAGAGGTAGTCATTTGTAATTTCTGTTCAAAAAAGCAAAAGCAAACTTGAGATAAGAACGCATTTGCTGCAGCAAACATGCTGTTTTAGCTTGTCTCTACATGTCTTTTACTCGTATCTAAGCATTCCGCATCACAAGTGCATCGCTGCACCAGGTGAGCTACTGAGCAAATTTAATAGATCAGGAAAGCCAATCATCTGTGGGAAAAGGAATAAAAGTTGTTGGTGTTCCACTGCTTCTAGTGTTAATTTCACGTGGAAACTGCAGTGAATTTCATGTAGCCTGTTTTGTAGTTATGCGAAAATGTAGATAGAGTTTTTCAAATGTTGTCAAAAACATACCATGTGATATCACAAATTTTTAGCTACTCATAATAGTATGATAGTGACGTTCAGCATATGCTGACTAGTTGCATCAGGAAGGACCATCCAGTGTAAAATTCACTCATAACGGGAGCAGCCAAAAGAAAAGAGAGAATGTATATTATGTATAAAGAGATTTCGTAAAATTTCTATTCAGGCACCAAATATACTGCTTATTAAACGTTATTTCAACCTGTAAAAAAGCTTTGGGGTCCAAAGAGATACTGCAATGCAATAGAAGTTGACTTCATTGTGTGGCTCTTTTAAAGATATTAAGGAAGTTATTCACTGTGGTCAGTTTTTGGGTCAATTCAGTGCCTACCTGTTCTGGGAGTGTTAGTATGTCACAGGTCAAAAACACAAGTCAAAGGACAAAGGAAACTTCAGAAGTATCTGGGTCCAATTACCCACCCTTGCAGTCTTGGCCACTTGAGAGCGTGTGCATACAGGAAGTAAGTGCGCAAGACTGTCCCAGGTCTTAAAAAATGCCAAAACCCAGTGCCCTTAAAGCACAAGCGTATCCCATCATGCATCATGTTGTGGAAATAAATCCTGAGACTTTTTGCCAAGATCTCACAAGATTTTGTGATAACCTTTCCAGTGTAAGTCAAATATTATAATACTACTTAGTTTGGTAGTAAAACATAAAGTGTTGCACATTTTATTGCATGCAAAGATTAGTACGCGCATTTTGTACAACATTTGCAACTGCTTTTTATCACTTAATTAGAAGCGCCACAATTACTACATTTTGTAATCTGTTATAAAGACTACAGACAATTAAATGAACAGACATTTAGAAGTTTATTTTAAAATGCAAAGTATTGGAAATCAAAATAAAGCTCCGTAAACATGAAAATCAAAAGTAAACTCTGTAAATGCATTTTTACTAGTGTAGTGTGTCCCATCAGGTAATGAAGAGTTCTACACACACTTGAACACTTGAACACATGGGACCTGCACACCTCAACTAATCAGCGTAAGTTCATAGACTTCACTATAGCTAAGTGTTATTTTTGCTGGCTATTAATTAATTTTGTTGGCTTTGAACAGTTTTTGTTTAATTTGTTTGCTGGTAACAGTGTGCGTCATCACACAAAACCAAAAGTTTATGAATACAGTGAGAGATAACTACTCGCCCTATTTACAATAAAACAGGCTACTTGATCGTATGTCTGGATTATTTTACTAATGCTTCACATCGCTTAAAACTTTTTCTTCATAAGTTTTAATCCTTTCTTTACCTGTAAAACAGCTTTTATATAGTGGGGAAAAAAATTGCTTGGTGCACCTAATGGCTAATGGACGAGCTCAGTGCTTTGAGCCACCAGGTGTCAGCAATGCTCTACTATGTGATGCGCTGGATTTCTCTTCCTGACTGCTCTGAACTGGAAACTCAAAGCAGATAGATGGTGGTTTGTCAGATGTGAGGTCAGTGAAAGTGTTGCTTAGGGTACCTGATCATAATAACCTGCGCTGCGTTTCCCAAAAGCATCGTAGGCCTAAGTTGATCATAGTTCCATTGGTTTCAATGGGTCTACGATGTACTTAAAAGCTTACGATGCTTTTGGGAAACGCAGGCCTGGGGCCTGTACCATGAAGCCGGATTAGCTGGCTAGGCAGGTAAGATTCAGTTTAGTTTGCACCAAGCTTGGCTTTTAGGTACCATGAAAGTGGCTTTTCTTTTAGCTGCATTCGTTGCCATAGTAACTTACACTCCACGGCTAACCTGCTCCAGGGCAGGTTATGTTCTGGGTAAGAAATCTCAAACTGAAGTTGGACCAATCAGATGTGAGCAAAGTGACACATGTCTGACGCAAAAAAACAAAAAACAAAAAAAAAAGTCACTCCCCCAGTTTCTCTTCCTACAAATTAAAGGTCACTATAAAGTACCTAAAAAAAATTTCCAACAAAATTGTCTGGCTTTAATGATAATTACATATGATTTATATTATTATTAATCCATTACACACAAGCACTTTTAGCTTAACAATTATTATAAAACATTTATTTTAAATGAATATATTAGTGCTGTCAAACGATTAATCGCGATGAATCACATCCAAAATAAAGGTTTTTGTTTACAGAATATATGTGTGTGTTCTGTGTATATTTATTATGTATATATAAATACACACACATGCATGTATTTACATGTATATATTTATATTCATATAATTTATGTTAAATATATTTAATAAATAAACATAAAATATGTTTCTTAAATATATACATGTATGTGTGTGTATTTATATATACATGATAAATAAACAAAGAACACACACATACTGTACATTCTATAAACAAAAAAAAACGTATTTTGGATGCGATTAATCGTGATTAATTGTTTGACAGCACTATAATATATAGATCATATGTAATATAAATAAGTGGTAGAATCAATAGGTAACACTTTAAAAATGGCTACACGTGACCTTAGCAAGATACTTTTTTTAATTCCTCATATTCTTTAATCTCTTAAACTTTAACAAAAGAGTTTTGAATCTCGCTGGCTCTATCGCGAGAAGTGAATCACACTTGCTCTGTGTTGTGATTGGCTGTTCGCCACTGATGTCACACATTCATGTGCATGCGCTCCACAAACTCAGGATCAAAGCCTGAGTTGACAAAGAAAGTTGATGAACAGCATCATGGTACCAATAAAGCTGGACTGGAGTGGTTTGGTTTTGTCAACTCGAAACTAATCCTGTAACTCTGAATTTGTTCATCCACCATCATGGTACAGGCCCCTGGACTGATATATGTTCAAAATACTGATAATAGTTACACAGGTTTTATGTGTGTGTGTGTGTTTATTTTTAGAGCACACAAGTGTATTTACTTTAGAATGTGTGTAACAAGTGTGTTTATACTTTAGCCACATTTTTACATGACTTTTGCAGTCCTTCAAAAAAAAAAAAAAGTATTTAAAACCATTTATAAGAGCAATTTCTCTCTAGTGAAATATTTGATACCTTTGCATAATTAGAAAAATATAAATGAAAAAGAATGTTTTCTTGACATTTTGAATTTGAGATTGTGTTTCCAATGTTTTTTCCAGAACCACAATTTAAAACTTCCCTTTATTTCCAGGTTTCCATCACCTTGAGAAGTCTGACTTTAGGGAATTTAACAGCGTCTGAACCCCAAAAGCCCCAAATCCTTTAAAAGATCCCAATGGACTGTCCATGAGAGGTAAAGACTAGCACTGTTTTTAATATTGAATATTCTCCTCTAGTAGACGCCACAGAATCTTGTGTTTGAAATTAACTCGTGACTGACGTTACACATTTGATCGCTAAAACACTTCAAACTAAAATTTCACCAAACGTTTTCAAAATACTTATTGATCACCAGAGCATATAGTACACAGGAACTTGCTATATGGATGAGGGTCAAAAGTTCAGAGTGGGCAGAATCAAATCACTCTCATGACGGCAGATGTTGCCATTTACAATTAATAATCTACCCAGGGAATTGCATTTCCCAACTCAAAACGCAATCAATATAGCGTCCAGTTAACAAATGCAAAACTTGCGGGGGAAAAGCAGACAATTGCTGTGTCTCCCCCCGCGAACGCGCCTTGTCTTGCATCTCAAAACATGCAGCGTATGGATATCAAACAACAGCGCACCTGCTGAAAGACTAGGCGTTCGATGAAAAATGACAAATTAAGGCTGTGTTTTGAGCTGATTGCTGGGGAACCCTCGCTGATATAGCTGACCTCACTAATGGGTGCCAACCAGTTGAATGGGGGTGGGGGACCACAGATTGCTCCAGTGCTTCCAACGCATGGCTTTTATTTATTCTCCTGTTTTTTTTTTTGCACGAAAGCCTGGGAAGTCTATAAAAATCAGCCTTTGGTCTCCTCACCGGCAGTTCACCACTAAAACATTTTTATAATCAGCCTTTATTGTTCATTCGCTCCTTGTGGGAGATGCGCCCATGTTCATTTTTTAAAAGGGCAAATCAACCATAATTCAGTTTATAAACTGCAGCGGGATGGATGAATATTCATGAGGCTTCCTGAAGCTGCCACTGCACAGTGATTCATTAGGCATATGTAAATATCACTCACTTTAATTGCCCCTAAACTGACTCAACATAATGTTGTCATTAGCAAATTATTACTTATTTGTCTTACTAATCGTACAGTATGGCACAAATGCAGCGTCTCTACATATATGATTACAATTATAAACCTCTTTCTCAGTGGCTGCCGGCACGATGTGTGCTGTCCTCACTGCTGAGATGGATTGTGGGTAAAGTCTGGGTTGTGGGCGGTAATGAGGTAGAGAGGTGTTTGGAGATGCTTGGCGTGCCGGTGGAGATACATGCGCGACAATTAAACAAGCTGGCACTTTTGTGGGTTTAGGCCCATGGTGGGCTGCTGTCTCCAGCTCCAGACGTCAGCTTTGTTTTTCACGTGCCGTCACTGTGAAAAATCACGATGATTATTATGATGGTCTCATACAGAATATAATGGTGGTACTTTTTCAAAGAAACTGTTGTCATAATCGGAAGTCATTTGAGGTTGAGAAATACAATTCAAGAAAAAAAAAGAGCGAGAAAATGGTTTGATGACAAACATAATGGTCCGGTCAACTATGAAAGATGCAGGCATATTTTAGCTGTTGTCAGGAAAGTTTATATGAGGACAGGGCAAAAGCATGAGTAAAAACTCATTGTTTTCAAAAATGTTGTCAAACGTTTTTTAGACATAGTCTTATTGAATTATAATTCATTGATGTATGGTCATTGGTTTATGTAATTAATACAATTAATTATTTGATTGTAATAATAAGACACAACAAACATTTTTCATACTTGCAAGTAGTAAAGAAAAATCTGGGTTGTGGGCGGTAATGAGGTAGAGAGGTGTTTGGAGATGCTTGGCGTGCCGGTGGAGATACATGCGCGACAATTAAACAAGCTGGCACTTTTGTGGGTTTAGGCCCATGGTGGGCTGCTGTCTCCAGCTCCAGACGTCAGCTTTGTTTTTCACGTGCCGTCACTGTGAAAAATCATGATGATTATTATGATGGTCTCACACAGAATATAATGGTGGTACTTTTTCAAAGAAACTGTTGTCATAATCGGAAGTCCTTTGAGGTCGAGAAATATAATTAAAGACAAAAAGAGAGAGAAAATGGTCTGATGACAAACATAATGGTCCGATCAACAGTGAAAGATGCAGACATATTTTAAAAGTTGTCAGGAAAGTTTATATGAGGACAGTCCAACAGCAGGAGTGAAAACTGGCATGGTGTTTCTCAAGTTTTATTACATTGTGGATTAAATGTTGTCAGACTTTTTTATTGAATCATAATCCACTGATTTATAGTCTTAAAAGCAAATGCAATAATAAGATACTTTATTGTACTTGCATTTGAATTTTTATAATATCATCAGATAATATCTTTATTTAGGTCATACATTAAAAAGTAAAGTTGGAAATTAGGTCATATATTAAAAAAATTGAAAGTTCCATTTTAAAAAGTGTAAATAATAATCAAGTAAATAACACAGAATAATCAGGTATATTGTGTAATATTTACATTGGGAAAGACTTTAATAAATGTTTCTTAAAAACTGTCCAAATGTAAAACACACCTCACCCGTTTACTTTCATTGTAGAGAAAAAACAAACTATCAGATGAAATGAAACTGAATTGTGACGGAGGTTCTCAGTCTCTAACACTCGGCCCAACATCTCGTTTTGTGTTCCAAAAGAAGAAATGTTTTACAGGTTAGGATCAACATAAGTGTGGGTGAATGATGACAGAATGTGCATTGTGGGTGAAAAGTCATTTTAAGTGGGGAATAAAATCATAAAAATGCAGTTTCTAACCTTTCAGTTCAGTCTACATGGTTAAGACTATGTTGCATAAATGTGTTCTTAAGATAATAATTATAATAATAATAATAATCTACAGTAATTATACATTATAATATAATTATTGTACATTTTGAAATATAATTGAATCTTAAAAGATATTAAAAGCAAATGTAAATTTTCTAAATGAATAAATATAAATAACTTTTAGGTTTTATTATTATAATGCATTTTACTGGTTACATTTACAATTAAATGTCATATTTGGAACATAGTTTTAAACACTGCCGATGACAAATCACCAGAAAGACTCCTACTTAACCGTTATTCAAATATAATACAAAGGACACTGCTTGATCCACTCTGTATTATCCACTCAGTGAAACACTTTGAAGTATATATCATTTCACACACACACACACACACACACACACACACACACCTTTTTTTGATCTCTATTGTTACCAAAATGTGATTGTCAGAATAATCCTGACGTGTAGTATTTGTGTTGGGAATGTTGCGTAGTTCTTTCAGAATAACTGAAGCGACAGAACTCGAAGGTAATTAGACGCTCTCATCTGTCACAGACCCTCACAACAGCACTGTTTAGTAGTCGAAGCATGATCGCAGGTTCACGGTAACAAGCCTTCCATTGACCCCACCAGACACCCCAACTCATAATTGGAGCTGATTTGATTGATTCATGGGGGAATTCATTCGGCCTGCACTTGTTGAGAAAGATTTGGCTTGAACCTCAGCATTCATTTTACTGTACAGCTCCTCTTTTCTGTCCCATATGTGCAGTTTGTTTAACAGAGCCTGGAAAACAGACTGAACGTTCACAAAAGCTTGTGTTTCACAGCACTCAATTACTTTTGTTTGCACATGCACAGAAATGAATGAACGATAGATGTGCTTAATGCGATGTTTAACACAAGGAAACTGTTTATTATTGTATATTTATATGGTGCATTCATAACCTCACAACAGCACTGTTTAGTAGTCGAAGCATGATCGCAGGTTCACGGTAACAAGCCTTCCATTGACCCCACCAGACACCCCAACTCATAATTGGAGCTGATTTGATTGATTCATGGGGGAATTCATTCGGCCTGCACTTGTTGAGAAAGATTTGGCTTGAACCTCAGCATTCATTTTACTGTACAGCTCCTCTTTTCTGTCCCATATGTGCAGTTTGTTTAACAGAGCCTGGAAAACAGACTGAACGTTCACAAAAGCTTGTGTTTCACAGCACTCAATTACTTTTGTTTGCACATGCACAGAAATGAATGAACGATAGATGTGCTTAATGCGATGTTTAACACAAGGAAACTGTTTATTATTGTATATTTATATGGTGCATTCATAATCAAAACATGCTCAAATTGACCATAATCGCAAATCTTAATTTCATGATCCCAAGAAATTAGCAGTGCGATCCTCTTTAGAAAACCTGTAACACTTTAGTTTAGGGAGCAATTCTCACTAGTTGCTTATTAGCATGCATATTACTAGTATATTGGCTGTTTATTAGTACTTATAAGCACCTACTTTGCATGTCCATAATTTAGATCCCTCAGTCCTAAACTTAACAACTAGATTACTAACTATTAATAAGCAGTAATTAGGAGTTAATGGAGGCACAAGTTGTAGTTAATAGTGAGAATTGGACCTTAAAATAAAGTATGAGCAGAAAAAAAAGTGTGCCTGAAAAATAAAACTTACTGTACTTGCTTTTTGACACATTTTGAAATGCAAACCGAATCGAGCTTGCACAGCTAGAGGCATTTACGTCCGCATATATTTTGTGTCGTACTCGCTCTGTCCTGTACATGCAATTTATTTATCTTTTTACAACCTCACAATTAAGCTGTTTAGAGTTCTTTATGGGGCCAGTTGTGCTCGGTACAACAAGCATGACAAAACGGGACCTAAAAAAACAGAAAAGTGAAAGGCTGGACTGTGCAAGACGGGCTGGAAAGCTAATAAAGTAATGTGATGGATGGCCCTTTCTCCCCGAAGGTTTCCACACCATGTAAATTGGCCCAGACAATGCATTATGGATAAGGCGTTTGAGATTATAGCTTGTTAATGTGTTCCCCCCTCCTCTGTGTTCTTGGCCCCCTCTGCTCGTGTGCAGGCAGGGACATGGCCACCTCATTGTCGGGGCATGCGGGTCTTTAGGTGCAGATGGGGAGGTACAGGAGGGGTTACTGTGCTGCAGTCTGCCAGCCACTACAGCAGCGCTGTGTGTGTCCTGTGTGTGTGTGTGTGTTGCATCAGCCCTCCCTCCAGAAGAGCCAGAGCTGTGCATGTAGCCTCGTGTCCTCAGAGACTGCAGGCCATCTGTTTGGGGCTGAGGCTTTCTTACAGCTCACGATGGGTGTGAAGTGGGACTGAGGATGTTCAGGCCTCCGTAAAGAACGGTGGGTCATGTGCGTCTTCGTCTGGTGAAGATTGTCCAGCAGCAGCTCTTCACCTGTGTCTCCATCAGTGTTGCGTTCAGAAAGGTGTGTGATGTGGAGAATGTGGAGAGTGAAAAACGACCTGTTGTCATGTGTTCTCACTCTTTTTGACCAGTGACTTTCTGCCTGTTTACTGGATAAGTCATTTTACATTTTGATTCAGTTTCAATAATGAGCCATTTTGACCAATTCACTGAAAGGAATCAACTCAAAACACAAATGGAACATTACCACGGCTTGTGAGCAAGTTTTATATTACATGAGAAATATGGCCCATGAAATATTGACATGTTTGTAATTGGATATTTATTTAAAATTTAAAAAGCCTTTCTAATTCCAAAAAAAGTTTTGCTGTTAGTTAGAAAAAAAGTGTTGTTAGTCAGAGAGTATTGCTGTTTTGTATCAATGTGCTTTGCTAAATTTGTTAATGATGATGATAATAATATTAATAATGTCGTAGGAACAATATTTTTTTATCGTACTGATCACATTATCACTCAAACGTTTGAAATAATTAAGATTTTTTAAAGAAGTCTCTTCTGCTCATCAAGGCTGCATTTATTTGATCAAAAATACAGTAAAACAGTAGGTCATATTGTAAAATAGAATTACAGTTTAAAATAACTGTTTACTATTGTAATATATTTTAAACTTAAATATTTGACATGTTAATAATTGAATATTTATTTAAAATTTGAACTGAAGAAAAAAAAATATATATGTATATATATATATGAAAAAAAGATCAGTGTTGGTGGTCATACAGTTTTGCTTTGTACCAGTGCTTTGTACAAGTTTGCTATGTTGAATACTATTACTACTACTACTTATAATAATAATAATAATAATAAATTAACATTTATTTCAACAGGTAAGTCAAGTCTAAATAACTTGCAACCGCCTCTGTTTCAGCCATTTTAACCTTTTATAAAATTAACATTTTTTCCCCCCAAAATTTTGCAATAATTAATATTTTTAATCTTAAATTTGTGTTTTTGAGAAAAAAGTCTCAAAAACACAGTAAAAACAATAATATTGTCAAATTAAACTACAGGGTAAAATAAATGTTTTTTTATGTGGATATATGTTAAAATGTAATTGATTGCGGTGATCAAAGCTGAATTTTTAGCTAATTTTTGTCACATGATCCTTCAGAAATCATTCTAATATAACATTCCAATAGGTGCATCTATCAAAACTAGCAATTAAAAGTTGTTTTTAGGCTTCTTGAAGTTTCTAAATCATCCATTGTCATAAACTGTTATTAAAATGATGACTATTAGACTGTTCCAGGCTCGCCTGACACTTCCAGCTAATGTTCAGACGGTGTTGATTTGATCAAATTGCTGCGCCAAATGCTAGCAAAGCCAGACACCTTCATTTGCCCAAACAACCTCACTGCAGGTCTTAAAGGCGGCATCGTTTCGGCTTGTTTATCTAATGCGTCTGTTAATCTAATTTATAGCATTTTCACGCCTCTCGACGCACCAGCGCATGCTAAGGAGAAAGGCATAAGATATGCTAATACCTTTGTCAGCCCAACTTTGCCGCAGTAAAACAAAACATTTGCATTTGATAGAGCATGTAATAAAGTGGGCATTAGCATTTTAAATGCGAACAGATAAAAATATGGGAAAAAAAGCTATTCGGACTGTTGGCGAATTAAATACAAATCATATTCTGTACATTACGTATTAAAGTGCCATTCTCTTCTCCTGCTGTTGTTGGCCAACTTTTGCTGAAGTCACTCACATAGTCAGTATTTGTAGTCCTAGTGAAACAGAAAACAAGATCTGACGGAGACTAAATTCTCCATTTTATGCTTACTTGGCAAGATGTGTTCTGTTTATCCTTGTTGATTCTGACTGTTGTATTGTTTGGTTTAATTGCAGCTATTTTGGATCTGGCTGACAAGCTCAGCATTTGTAGATGTTGTGTTCATTGCACAATGAATGCGTGTGTGTGTGTGTGTGTGCTCGGTGGTTCCCCGCCACGGCTGAGGCATGCTGTCCATGCCACCCTCGTCCTATTACTATGGAAATAAGGCTGGCGTGACAGGTGGCCTTACAACCAACACAATTAACTTCCTCCATTAGCTGATGGGCTGACAATCGCAGGGAAGCGCTGCATGCGCACAGACCCAGGCCTGGGAGGCAATGACACCCTGTTTGCAGCTGCATATGAGAGGCGTGGAGAGGACCGGGTCCCCCTCAATATCTCTAAATTACCCTACTTGCTGCTTTGCTGGGTTTCTCCTTAGAAAAGCCCTCTTTTTTCAACTCTAAATCGCTTTACTGTGTCATTTGTTGCACAAGGGTTTTGATGGCCCTTTCAGAAGCTCTACAACACACAGGCTTCTTAAAGATTGCCTTTTCTTCAAAGAATTCAAATTGTCGGTGCTAATTATACCCTTTAATTACGTGGATAATCGGTTGATTTTTGTTAAATCTTCATCAAATATTTTGAGTAATATAAAATATGTTAATGGGTTTAACATCAAATGCATTTCAAATATGAAGAACTGCAGTTGATCACTGCAAATGCATTTGATTTCATAATAAAATAATTTGTCAAGTGATAAAAATGATTGCAATTGAAATCAGTCAATATCCCAAAAAAGTGCAATATCAAATCTGCTAGTTTAATCGTTCAGCCAGTAATTGATATGTTGTCATTATTTTCGCTCTTAAAAACATTATTTTTTTTCTTCCATGAAACAGAAAACGACGTTAGACAGAATGAATGAGCGGTTTTCCAAACTGCAAATGTGGATGAAAAATGAACAATAGTTAAAAAAAAAGTACACTCTAAAAAATGCTGAGTTGTTTCAACCCAACTTTGGGTCAAATATGGACTAACCCAGCTGTTGGGTTAAAAATTTTATGTAAAAATTTAACCCAATGGTTGGGTTAGTCCATATTTGACCCAAAGTTGGGTTGAAACAACTCAGCATTTTTTAGAGTGTATACTTCACAAGGTTTTATTCTTTTGAAGACAGGAACATTTTCAGTGTATAATGACCCAAATCTCTTCACATAAAGCTAGCATGTGGCTTCGGTGACTAAGTCATGGTGACTATTTTGAAAAGACTTGTATGGTCCCTTTTTTTGAAGCTAGGGAGTATAAATCACCATCCAGTGCCAGAGATTGGGGTTTTTGCTTAAAATCTCTGAAATCGATAAAAACAACTAACAGTAACGCTGACAAGAATTGTATCTTTTATCTGGTATTAGTCTTTCAGCTGATTTTAATCTAGTCCTGTTATGTGTGTGTGGTTTGTAAGTATATAAGTACATTGTCAGATTAGAGCAGTCAAGCAGAATGAATCCACTTTTGTCTGGCGTTTGTGGGTAATTAGATAAGTGTTAGTTTAACTTCACGCTGGCCTTCACCTCCCAACTGCACTACCTGAAAACTTAATAGCCCTTGACTAGTGAGTAATGAGGTGTTCCCTGAGAGAGAGAGAAACACAGACAAAAATGCCCCGAAATACACAAGACTGCAGGTGCAGACACACACGCTCCTTATATCACTTGAGGATTCATTA
Organism: Sinocyclocheilus anshuiensis; assembly: GCF_001515605.1. Taxonomy (NCBI): domain Eukaryota; kingdom Metazoa; phylum Chordata; class Actinopteri; order Cypriniformes; family Cyprinidae; genus Sinocyclocheilus; species Sinocyclocheilus anshuiensis. The sequence goes on from NW_015558654.1 coordinate 683,719, forward strand.
CATCTCATGACTGCACTGTGAGTAATCAGTCTTTGTTCTGACATAGATGGAAATGCAAGAGAAAGCAATGGTCATTTCCTTTGACCAATCAACACCTGCACATAGAATTAGAGCTGTATGATATAGTCAGCAATTTTAGCTTTTTATTAGTATGCTATACATATATTCATGTATTTCACCTGAAATATTCTGTATTTGTTTCTGCCATCGAAAATGTTTTCGGCAAGATATAGCAAACAATTTTGTTCAGAAGCAAGGGATTTTTCACATTTTTCCCGTGTTGAACACAATGCAGAATGATATTTGATCATTTTGATTTACAGGCACCAATAATACATAAACATCAATAATAACCTGTATTTACCAAAAGATTTTATTGTAATAAAAATGTGGAGACTTCCATAAGCACTTTTGAATGATGATCCACAACTCAATTATTTCACTATGATGGAAGGTTACAATGATGAACAGAAATGAATCAAACTTAACTCTAACACTGTTTTTGAGATGCTATTAAAATCTAAATCTCTCTTGAGGCTGCAGTTACAGGTTGCTGGACAGTGAAGCATCATGAAGGAGAGAGATCTAATGACATGTTTGCTAGGGAACTTAATTTTATATATGGCCCAGCCCCACACAAAACACAATACAATAAGAAGCATTTCTGAAATACATTCGGTGGTGATAAAAGCAAAACAAGAGGATTTTTCTTTGAATTCCATGAGTTTTGGATTATTGCAGAAAATATGTGACCAACAAAAGTTTCTGATTCTTTTGTTCATCATAGCATTCTTAACAACTGAACACAAATGTGACCCTGTAGCAATAGCCAAAAATACATTGTATGGGTCAAAATGATTGATTTTTCTTTTATGCCAAAAATCATTAGGATATTAAGTAAAGATCATGTTCCATAAAGATATTTTGTAAATTTCCTACTGTAAATATATCAAAACTTCATTTTTGATTAGTAATATGCATTGCTAAGAACTTCATTTGGACAACTTTAAAGGTGATTTTCTCAATATTTAGATTTTGTTTGCACCCTCAGATTCCAGATTTTCAAATAGTTGTATCTCGGCCAAATATTGCCTAACAAACCATACATCAATGGAAAGCTTATTTATTCATTTTTTTCAGAAAATTTACCCTTATGACTGGTTTTGTGGTCCAGGGTCACAAATTGTTTCAGTTATGAATGTTGAAGCTAAAATATAATTGCCAAAAGTATTCTGTAATCGATCTACAACACAGTCCCATGTCTTTAACATCATGGGGTAATCACAAATATGCAAAAATTGTACCTTGAGGGGTACAATATCTTGACAGTTAGGCAGCACCCTCAAAGGGACAGCTTTGTGTCGGCACCAATAGCCTCGTGTTTGGCACGCTGACATACAGCAGCGACCCGAGTTCGAATCCCGCCTCGTGGTCCTTTGCCAATCCTATTCCCCTCTCTCTCTAGTCTCTACCCAATGATTCCCTGTCTGCTCTCTACTGTCCTGTCCGAATAAAGGCACAAAAACCAGTCTTAAGTCGCATAGGTTAATTTGTAGCAATAGCCAACCAAACACTGTATGGGTCAAAATGATCGATTTTTCTTTTATGCCAAAAATCATTAGGATATTAAATAGTGCTGTCAAATGATTAAACGTGATTAATCGCATCCAAAATAAAAGTTTTTGTTTATATTTTGTTTAAAATGTATATAAAATCTAACATATTTTCTATAACATATACATGTATGTGTGTGTATTTCTAAAAAAATAACACATATACACAGTACACATATATAGTATGTAAACATAATAGTGCTGTCAAACGATTAAACGTGATTAATCGCATCCAAAATAAAAGTTTTTGTTTACATTATATATGTATGTGTATTAGTGTTGTCAAAAGACCCGGTACTGCGGTACCAAGTCGGTACTAAAAAAATGAAAACATTTTTTTAAGTACTGGTGGTACCCGGTCAACCCGGTTCTTGATGCGCTATCTGAAAGGTGCGCAGATGCGCTCTCTTCATAAAAGCACTGAGACGTGGCGACATTATATTTTATATTATATATAAATATATTTAATATATAAACAGAACACATTTTTCTTAAATATATACATGCATGTCTTTGTATTAATATATACATAATAAATATACACAGTACACACTGATATATTATGTAAACAAAAACTTTTATTTTGGATGCGATTAATCGCGATTAATCGTTTGACAGCACTAGCTTTTATATAGATCTCAGTCCCGAACCGTTCTCTGTAGTCTTCTGATGTTTGATTTTGTAGCTGAACCAAACCAGACAGTTATTGAAGTGCACAGAACAGACTCGATGACGGCTGAGTAGAACTGTCCTCAGTGCTGGGGGATGGTGTCTTGTAGTTGGTGATGTCCTTCAGGCCTTTCCACACTGATGCAGGCTCATTCGCAGAAAACTGGCTTTCTAGTTTTTTAGCGTAGTTCCTCTTGGCCACTAAATATATCAAAACTTAATTTTTGATTAGTAACCAGCATTGCTAAGAACTTAATTTGGACAACTTTAAAGGCGATTTTCTCAGTATTTTGATTTTTTTTTGCACCCTCAGATTCCAGATTTTCAAATAGTTGTATCTCAGCCAAATATTGTCTTATCCTAACAAACCATACATGGATGGAAAGCTTATTTATTCAGCTTTCAGATTATCAAGAACCTTATGACTGGTTTTGTGGTCCATGGTCACATAAAAAAGAGACAACTTTGTACCTAAAACTAAAATTAGCATATTGGTCCCTTAGTAATACGTATGAATCTTTTAGTGCAGGGGTGTCCGATCCTGCTCCTGGAGGGCCAGCGTCCTGCAGAGTTTAGCTGTTTCTAGTAATCCTGAAAAACTTGATTAGCTGGATCAGCTGTGTTTACTTAGAGCTGGAGCTAAACTCTGCAAGGTAGGAGCAGGTTTGGACACCCCTGTTTTAGGGGAAGATAAGGTACGGAGATGTCCCTTTGTGGGTGCTAGCAAGCAGTTGTACCCCTAAAAGTAAAATTTTTGTATCTTTTTTTCCTTCCCTGAGAGTGTACAGTCCACAAGACTGCAGATCCTCTTCAGTTTCTCCATGTGGGACAAGTCCCTACTTCTTTTACCTAATTGAAATAAGTAGCAGACAGGAATCTCCAAGGTTTAGGAATCCGTCACAGTCTTGTTTTGGCTCTGGGATCTTGTTGGGCATTGTTGATGGGTGGGAGGGACGCTCTAATGGGAGACAATCCAGGGGCACATTTAGGCAAGCCCTCATAAAGTTGTGACCCTCCCATTGGTTTTACTGGGTTACCAGGGGGCTGGAGAGGGTCGTCCCAACTGAATGACAGTAATCCAGGATAGGTCATAAAGCAGCAGAGGTTTGCTGCGTTGGCGAGCCAGAGGAGAATGAGTACAATGGGACGAAGCCTGATGCGCCCTCTCAGGGTACAAGCCTGGGCTCTTTTCAGCTTTATTGTCTAGTGTGCGAGAGCCTGGTGCTGGTGGGCAGAAGGAGCAGCGATGCCTCATCAAGCTGGTGTGATTTCTCTTCTGAAGTGCCTGTGACAATGGCTAACCACAATAGTGCTTAGAACAGACTTAGAGGGAGACAATGCGGGACCACCAAGCAGTTTACTGGAATAAGGTGGCCCGGGAGAAAAAGCCTTCTTTTCCGAGCCCACATGGCCTCATTTTAGATGAAAATCCTTTGGATGAGATCAATGTGTTTTCTCGTTCTCTGCCCTGCCTCGATCTGGCCGCCAGCACATCTGTATTTTCTCCACTATACCTCCCACCTTGCGGCCCAATGGCTAATGTGTAATTAATGAAACAACCGCCCTCATGTCGACTCGCACAATGGTGAGCGGGCGCTCCTCGGGACAAGTTTTGGTGAATGAAAAGGCCAGCCCCTCTCTCCTTACATGTAACCCTCCCTGGGGACAAAGCTTAGCCGCAAAGCTTACATATTAATCTCTTCTCGCGGTTCCCCATCTTGACGAAACCCTCATGCAGGCCTTCATTTTCTGGTCATGTGCACCCATTAGAAGGGGGCGAACCAGACAGAGTGACACACAAAGCAGAATGGAGGCTACCAGGCTGAAACTGAGCTTGAAAAGAGACAAACAATTGCCGGCGCTGAAAGGGACAGTTAAAGTGAGACAGCGAGAGGCTGTTACTGCAGTGGACTCGATGGCGAGCCAGCCTTGCGGTGTCAGGAAGCTCTGTGGCTGCTTAAGGGCTGGATGTATTCTGAAGTGCTGGACTTGTTGGCCATATGGCACATTTTAGCCTCTCGTGTGGAGCACTGTTAAAGGGTTAGTTCACCCAAAAAGGAAAATTCGGTCATTAATTACTCACCCTCATGTCCTTTCAAACCCATAAGACCTTCGTTCATATTCAGAACACAAATTAAGATATTTTTGATGGAATCTGAGAGCTGTCTGACCCTCCCATAGACAGCAACACAACTGAAGTATACAATAAGTATACAACTAAAGTATACAACAATAACATTTCAGTTGCGTTGCTGTCTATGGGAGGGTCAGACAGCTCTCAGATTTCATCAAAAATACCTTAATTTGTGTTCCGAAGATGAACGATGGTCTTACGGGTTTGAAACGACATGAGGCTGAGTAATGACAGAATTTTCATTTTTGGGTGAACTAACCCTTTAAGGCCCTGATATATTCAAGTGAAATCGAAGAACGAACAGGAGTAACATAGTTTTAAACAAAATGGTTTTGGAGTTTGTTTTGGTGGTTCAAAATAACTTTCCTGGAAATCTTTGAGCTGACTGTTAAACACTCCGAAGTGCCATGGGTCCATTATGTAACAGGTGGGGATGCGCTGGGGCTACACCTTCTCTGACGTGGAAAGCTTTTCAATTTATCTCTGCATTCATTCCATTTCATAATGGCATATATTGTTAATAATATTGCCATGTATGTTACCTACTGCAAATGGTGATATTATTAAATGCATGCATTCTCTTGATATATGAAGACATATGTTTGCAACATATGTAAAATACCTATAGAAAAATTTATATATGTACATATGTCCATAATATGTATTTACTTAATTAATAGTTCATTTTTATATTATATTATATTATATTATATGTAGCGACCATACTATTTTAGCCATATGTATTTAATTCATATTTGCAAGTTTATGAAAACAACAAATATTCAAAAATTCTGCATGCTTATATTTGTTAATCATCTTAATGTTTAAGGCGACTATCTTTTATCTTTACATATATAATGTATTAGGCAAGGCAAGGTTCAAAAAGAACTGATTGATTGAGTCAGTGTGGAAGAACTTGACTGGTCTGCAGAAACCTCTGCTGTGACTTTAAATGCAGACCTTGAGGCAAAAACTCCTCACCATACACCAATGACTTGTACATATGGATACAGTCATTTTAGAAATCGGGAATAAACATACAAATGTCTTAAGCATAGTTGTCTACATATTTAAACTAAATATATTTAAACATTACATATCTTTAAGTAATGTTGGATTATCTTATTGTACATGCTCTACAGCAATATGCATAAACATAGAGTGTTTTAGACCAAACCATGTTGCAAAGAGTTATTTATTTGGTATTTACTGGATCCTTTACCAGCGTGGCCACTGAATGACAGCTTTAGAAAGTAAACTACTTGTTGCAGAAGTAGTTATTCACACTTCTCAATTTAAAGAGGAACATAAAGGTATGTTTTTGCACTGAAATGTTAATTCCTCTGATTTTGCCTAATGAATGCAAATGTCCTCTTTGAGGAAAATAACCCTGAAAATATTAATTAGAAACCTCACATTCATTGTGCTGCTTCTTACAAGCTCTTTAATTAGTGAGCTTTTATCGTTTGATCGCAATGATAATTAGATTTCTCGAATGTCAACGTTTGTTACTTGTAAGATAAGAGAATATAGAATCAAGGGATTCAAAGATTCATTGATATCTTTCTTTCAGCAACCCTATGGCATCGTCACAAAAAAGAACAAAACTTTTTTTCCAGTTCTGAAAAAATTAAAAACAAGTATATTCATCTGAAAATGTTCCTTTTTAAACCCACATTTGATTTGTCTAAATTGGTTCCCATGAGTAAAAAGGATAGCTCTACTTCAACTGGCTTATAAAAATGCTGTTAAACGGATAGTTCACCCAAAAATGAACATTATGTCGTCATTCACTTATTGTTCCAAACCTGTGTGAGTTGCTGAACAAAACAGAACTACATAATGGCATATCATATAGGTAGAATATGAATAGTGCATACATATTATTTTTGTTATATGTCAAACAGAAAGGTTCTTCAGATGTAAACGGTTCTTTATGGAACCAATTAGACAAAAAAGGTTCTTCTATGGCATCGTGAAGTACCTTTATTTTTAAGAGTGTGTTATATATTACCATTTTCTAAACTATAGCGAATAAACTGCGTTGTGGATTTTCTAATCAATAAAGAATAAAATAATTGTGAAGACTGAAAGACTTACTGATTGCTCAGATCTTATTGCTTACTAAATGTATTGAAGATTTAAAAATTCCATCACAACTGTGATAATGTGAGAAATGTTGAAAGTGTCTGAATGAATTTTGGTCTGACCGTAGCTCTACTTGTGCTGGTCTGACTGTAGCTCTACTAAATGACCAACTGCCAGTGCAGAAATGGCCCAGAAAAAGATCTTGGAAAACCTCTAGCCTCATTTGTTTGCAGATACTACTTGGGTGGAAATTTCATTATCTAATGCAATGGAATTGATACATTTTTTAAGTGTGTAGTTATATAGTTTTCGGAGCCACTGTAGAATTTGAAATGCCTTGACATGTCTATGGGATCGTCAGCAGAGCGTGGGAGGGTTGGGCTGTGTGTGAAGGGGGTCCTGCTGTTTGGGTTTCCTTCTCGGAGCAGCAGTGAGTAAATGGGACCCCCCACCACTCTACATCCCCGTAACGGCCACATCATCCCTCTCCCCTCCGCTCACACACTGAGACATTTTTCCACATTGGCCGGATTAGGAACACTTTCACTTGGATCTATGTGGTCGCCCCCACCGACAAAGAAACACTTGGAGACAGGATTAGTAGGATTAAAAAGGATTCACATATGTCCAGTTCAAGCAATTGGTATTCAAAGCTTTACACTTTCAAATGCCACCAAGAGAGAGTAAAGCAGCCCCGAGCTTTTCTTTGCATTGCAGCACCGTTATGAGAAACGATTTCCTTTCAGCTTCCTCTATGCTGCGGTGAATTCATGTTTTCACTCTTTTTATGTGGGGATTGTATTGCTGTGGAAAACCAGTGAGACTACCAGAGGGAAGACTCTTTTTTTTTTCTCTGCATACACAAAATCGGGAACTTCTACCTATTTCAGAATACTGTGGGACAGTTTTCATCTCTCATCATACTTGCTGTCATTTTTATTACCTGTTCTGATGGTTACCCTGATTTTAATCTCACGTTCTACACAGAAATCTAGATCATTTCCATAATTATGAGACAGTATATCATACAAAACTGCATCTTATTATGCATTATGTATTATGATATTTGGTTCATATGAACAAACCCGTTTAAGACTTTTAGACTGTTACAATATCATAACAAATCAAATCTCAGTATGGATTCCACTCCTCTAGTTACTTATTCAGAATCTTAAAGTCTGTGACATAAGAGATTGTAATAGCAAGTATGCATCATCAGCCAATAAGACAATCATTTATATGTCGTAAAGATAAACATATTTCATAGTTAACCAATGTATTAATTATATTTGCTATATTTGTAATACATAACAAGTGATGACAAATTCAATCAAAAGATCTTGGAATGAAACATTTCTCAAAGTAAGCATAAATCAGTATAGGCATATTTTCATATAATAATGAAATATATTTATTTGTTAATAATAATCATTATAATGCTGTTGATATACTTAGCAATTTTGTTAATGCACGAGCAATATCTGTACATATTGTCTGCTTTTTTATATCATAATAAATTTACAGCATCTTGCCACATAATTGACTAGAGGTAAGTTTTAAATTGATGCATACAGAATTCTGTTTTCATTCATGTCAGGAGATATATTAATTCATAACATTATACTGTTTAGAATAGTAACTCATTTTATTCATTCTTTACCTTGACTTTGTTTCTGTAACATGTTGAAATATAAATAAACACGCCAAAGCAATTGAGCTATTTTATACCAGGGAAAGAGGCTTAAAAATCGCTGAACTATTTATGAAATTAACAAAATATTTATTACATTTGACAGCATTAAATTTCACCCCAAGAGAACAATTTCATCCACAATCTAAATTGTTTCATATTATTATTTGCAAATAAAAATAATAATAATGTTCAAACATTAAAAATATTTGCATGAATAACAACATTTACAAATCAGTTTTATTAACCAGTAATTTAATATTAAGTCAAAAACTGTATCTGTAACGGGTGCCGCTCTCATTGTTCTTTATGCAATGAGAGATATGCAGTTATAATCAAGGTAATAATATAAGTCAAGGTAAAGAATGAATAAAACGAGTTACTATTCTAAACATTAGAACGTTAATAATTACTATATCACCTGAATTCTGTATGTATCGATTTAAAACGTACCTTTAGTCATTGTTCTTTAAAGCAATTCAAGGTTTCAGTTTAATGGGGCTTATATTGTGGGCCTTAAAATAGCTCTGTACAAGACTTCTTTTAATGTGAATTTGTGGTTTACAAGAATAAGGCTCAACTTCAAGAATCAGATATTTCTATTATTATTAGTTGTAATAATGTTTGTTAACATTGGTTTTTAACGAAAGTGATAATACTCCATTAGTATTCTGTGATGCATATACCAATAAACTTGATGCAGCCTGCATACAGCGTATAGATATTATAACTGCATATCTGTGACAAGAAATAATGCAAGGTGCATTGTAAGCGACCCGCGGCATCGTTTCTTAAGCGTGGAGAAGTATTTGCAAACTTTCAGAGGCTCCTGGGCTGAAGTGTCTCCCCATGGTGTCGTTACAATGAATATGAATAGATGCTCCTTTGGTCAATGGGACAGTCAAAGCACACCGCTCTAGATAATGGGGGCGTCATCCTAACAAGACCGTTATGAATAGAGGGGCTTCTTTTGTTTTGCCCCTCTCGAGCAGCACTATAAATACGGAGCCCTGTGATGCGTCGCCACAGAGCAAGAGGTGCGAAATCAAACCAGGAGACACGGCCTCGGTCTACAGAGAGAGAGAGGCTCCAGTGGGATAAATCAGCTGATCGAGCAGGAGTGACTTGAAATAAAAACAAGGCAAGAGCAGGAGAGCAAGAGACAACCTCCTACCCAAGCGCAGCCATAAAATGAATTCGGACTCCAGCTCCAGCAGAGCGTCCTCTCCAGACATGGATGGGATGTACCTCCACCACCTCCATCCTCAAGACGGCCGCCTGAACTCGGTGTCCTCCACGCAGAGCGAGTTGCTCCAGAAGATGACGGGCGAGCACGCGTCCAAGACGCCCTCCGGCAGCAAGTACAAGCTCAAGAAGCAGGTGACCGAGCAGGAGGTCCAGCATCTGCGCTTGAAGATCAACGGCCGAGAACGCAAGCGCATGCACGACTTGAACCTGGCGATGGACGGGCTCCGAGAGGTCATGCCGTACGCGCACGGGCCGTCGGTGCGCAAGCTCTCCAAGATCGCCACGCTTCTGCTGGCCAGAAACTACATCCTGATGCTGACGAGCTCGCTGGACGAGATGAAGCGGCTGGTGAGCGAGATCTACGGGGGCCACCACTCGGCGTTTCACTGCGGGACAGCGAGCCCGGCCGCGCACCAGGTGCATCCTCTCCTCGGGAGCGCACTGACCTCGTCGACGCTTTCCAGCACGTTACCGGGACTTACCTCCATCAGGGCGCCGCACTCTTTGATGAAGAGCAGCCCCGCGCCTCCGCTGCAGCTCGGCGGCTCGTTCCAGCACTGGGCGGGCTTGCCGTGCCCCTGCACGATTTGCCAGGTGCCGCCGCCTCCCCACCACCTGCCCATCACCTCCACAGGACTGACGAGGCTTTCCACAGAGAACAAGGACGTGATGAAGTGAACAGCGAACGGACTGGACTTTGCATGATCTGTTTGTCTATCTGTTTGTTCGTTCGTTCGTTTGTTTTAGCCCTTACGAGTTCGCAACGTCGTCCTTGTAACGAAGATCTCTTCGATTGCTTTGTAAGGTAACTACTTTACCGTTATGGAGTACGTGCTGCATAACGCGCTGTAAATTCACTGTAAATGAGAGTAAATTGTTCTATTTGAGGTGGAGTCTATGTGTTTGAAGCTGCCCTGGAAACGCGAGCACTCACTTCCCTTACAGAAATGTGCCGTGGTAACCATATTGTCCGCCAAAAAGCAAAAAAACCGCAGAGACATCGACTAGAGTGTCTGGTAACGCTTTATTTTGATGGTCCCTTTTGAGCATTCTGTTGACAATAAGTAACTTTGCACCTACTTGTCAACTAACTCTCATTAGAGTGCAAGTAGATTCATGTCTGCTAACTATTTATTGTGATGGTGTCCCAACAGACATAACTCTGCAAGTACATTTCCACTTATTTTAACCCTAACCCTGCCTAATACTCTGAGAGTTAGTAGATGTGTAAGAGAAATATGAATTAGGCTACAGTCAACAGAATGTTTTCAAGGGGCCATCAAAATAAAGTGAAACCGAGTTTCTACTGTGAAACAGTAAGAGTCTACATTAAAGTGGAATCTCCTTTAGATTCGGACGTTATGACGCTGCATTCATTGTTGCATATTTCTTCTGGCGTGTTGGCGCAAACTGTGGCTATCGTGGTGAATTTGCGTAAGGGACGGCAAGGCTACTTGTTGATCATGTGATGTGGGGGAGTTGCGTGCATGTATCTTTTTGCAAAGGGCACGAAAAGACGAATCCCACATGTTCCTTGTAACAAGGATAGTGACATTTCATTTCGGATGAAAACTGTACGACTATGGATTTAGTTCGCACTAGAGTGGTATTATTATATCTCCTTCGATTATTTTATTCATCCATTGTCAGCCTAAGTAATAGCTGAACCTTCAGTCGTGTTATTTCTGTGTCTATCTTTATTTGAAATTCTTCGGCATGGCATCTTGTTCAAACAACCTATAAGCATGATCTTTTTTCCTTGGAAACATTTTGTTAGTCCAGAGAGATTGCCATGGTCTTTATTTTTGTACATTCTTGTTGACAAATGAGATATTTATTATTGCCCAGTGTTCCTGGATGAAATTTCAATAAAACATTGCTGTAAAAAAACTAAAAACTAAATATATCTGTGTTTTGTATATTTTGTAACATGTTGTGCATATTAAATTAATTGTGCCATATGCAGTTAACTTATTACAGCTGTGATTGAAAATAAATCTCAGTCTGTTCTTACATCAAAATGGTTACAGAAAATGATGACAATTGTCAGTTTCGTTTCATATAACTATACACTCTAAAAAATGCTGGGTTAGCATTTTTTAGAGTGTATGCAATCAAATATTTTACACACTTAAGAAAATGTTCCAAAACATAATAGGCTACGTGACGGCCAGAAATAGTTTCCTTGGCCGGTCAAAATAAATACACTTTAGAGATGAATTAATTAATGTATAAAGAAATAAGAAGGAAACAATAAAAAGAGATAAAATAATATAATGTCCTTAAACGTTTAATCTGTGCATGCTATTAAACATTGCATTGTGAGCCGATAAAAACGAATGAATGTAAAAAAAAAACCGAAAAAAAAAAACGGGTTTAATGATAGAAACAAAGAAAAATGTTTTACACGGTGCTTCAACACGACATATCATTCTGGGATGGTGCGAGTTGTGACACAGCAAAATGAAATTAATGACAAAGTCTGATTCATTAGGATACTAATTAAACCGATTAAACAAGACGAATAAAACATAAAATATGCTACACAATTTTACATCAATGAACATAATAAAAGCGACCGTTTTAAATAAAATACCATTAATAACAACAACAACAACAATAATAATAAAACCGTTCTGTTTTTATGGTTTTATTCTAATGCTGCGATGATTTGGTTAATCCATTGCTTACAGTTGATATGAAAATGGAAATATTCTCTTATTTGTTATTATATCCCTAAACGGTATCCCCAAAATAATAGAATATTTCCTTAAGTGCCAGCGGGAGAAGTAAATGATAAAATTGCACTGGACACATTTGAAACACAAAGGCAGTCCCTCGGGTCCTTTCACAGACTCAGCGCAGATCAGATAGGCAGCAGCTGAAAGTATGTTTGTAGAGATTACACGTTAATTGTTCTTAGGGGAATGGGAGAAGAAAACATCAGAGAGAGCGTGCGGATTACAGCACCCTAATGCAGAAGATTAGATATTCAGGACTCTATTCTTAGGGGATGTAAATGAGGCGAAGGATTAAAAAGCCCTTTTGTAACTAACTCGTTGAGGGGCTCAAGTCCCTTTTTAGACAAGCAACAAGAAGAGCCTGGGCGAGAATGGTGAGCTAGTTTTACACTTTGTTTTTAGGGTCTACAAGCAATGTATGAACACTGGCCAGGACTCGAGCCAGATGGACGGAAAGCAGCGAGCACACTTCGGCACAAACGCTTGAAAAACGCCGCTCTGGCAATAGACATTTGCGTAATTGGATTCGTTCTGCTGTACAAAGCGTTATTTTATCCGCTGATTTTCAGAATCAGCGAATTAGTATTTGTCGTACACTGTAAAAAAAAATCTGTGACATTTATGCTAAAATACCGGCAGCTGTAGTTGCCAGAACTTCACCGTAAAAAAATATGGTAGCAACATTTTAGGGCCAATAATTTTTGACAGTGTAGGAACTGGGTGACAAACTGGGTTCTGTCGATCGCAGAGCGAAACCTTATGATCACACTTTACAGTGTGCACGTTGCATTCAATGTGCATTTCCAGAAGGAAACTAGCAGTGCAAGGCTGAAGTTTAAAAGTGTTAAAGTTAGGTGTAGGGGTTAGGCTTTGGTTCTATGTCAATTTTATTCATTTTTCTCAGCGCGCTAATCACACTTTATAGATGCTAAAATGTATGCAAGAAAGAAAAAGACCACAATTTAATATACAAATAAAATCAAGAAAGAAGGCCAGTCGTGATGCGGAATGACATCACTGTCATTTTCATTTTGAAATGTGAATGTCAACGGGAATTTAATTTTAAATAAAAAAAAAATGTTTTCCAGAATGCTCCCTATTATTATTATTATCATTTAAAATGTTAAATCCATTAGTGTATGTCATTCGGTGCTTCAGCTGAAGTTGACCAATCAGCGTTGCGCAATTGCCCTCGGAACTCGTTAAGTCGTGTCTTGTAACATTCTAATTGTTGAAACTTGCATCATATACACCCGGTAAGGCTGAAATGATCCGCAAAAGAAGTTGAACGTGAATCTGCCTTCAAATGAAGTGGTTCAAAAAGCAATTTCACATTTTCTTCACACCTTGCTGTCACAGTGTTAAGTTCTTATGATTGGTTGCCAGGGTGTTACTCAGTGGTTGCTATGGTGTTTTTGGTGTTGAAATTAGCCCACCCTCAAATCTCTATGCTATTCTGGTCTCCAGATGTGGCTATAGGAGTTTTGATCGTCCATCACATGATTTGAGCCATCATTAATGCATAGTGCAAGCACCACATGATAATATTTACATGGCAAAGTTTAATGCTCAGAGCTCTCTGCTAGCCTACAGTATATTATGGTCTGTCTATTGTTGCTTCTAGATTGTTTTGTGTTCCAAACAGCGCCTAAGCTGCAGGCCAGCAAAATGGAAACAGCATGCGGCATACTGGAGTCAGAATCTGTCATTTGTCAAAGTCTGTGTTTATGTGTTATGTCTTCCAAAAAAGCATCTGCGAGGCCGGCGATGCAGCCAATGAGAGCTCGGCACGAAGCTATTCTCACACGCTTGCTCGAAAGTAAATTAAACGCCTCATGGTATTTTTCGCTCCATGCCTCTCCCTTTGTTTCCTTTAATTATAGTTTGGTGGTTAATAAACTTCTTTCCTGCTGGTGCTTCATTAACCATTCTGATTGTTATGATAACATGTTTGTTTACAGTCTCCTTTTACAAAGTTGAGATAGTTGTCAAAGTGAACAACGGTCGGGTGAACTAAACCGACCTCAGCGGCACATTTAGAAGCATATTGCATGACTTGACCTGTTGAAAAATCATCTGATGCTTTAGCTTAACTGGCTATCCTGGTGTAATTTTGTTTTTCTTTATGCTTTATTTTGCACAGCGCCTAGGTCCATCATGTAAATGTGCCAGATTTAGCCATACAGGTTAATTTTCGCTCGATGCAAAGTTTACATAGCGCGCTGAAGCGAGCTAAGAAGGCACCAGATTGCCAGCCGTAAAACTCGGAGGGGTCAAGCGGGGTTGGAAGAGACTCCCATGCTCCCGGGTAATTTCCCCGTGGCCGCTGTCGAAAAGACAGCTACGCTAAGTGGAGGCCTTTCTTTTCACACATGACAAATGGGTAGTCCTCGTCAGTGGACACACCTGTTACTGGAAACACTTGAGATTTTACACTTTCGAGAGTGGCCTTATTACCATCAGACCGCTCAAAGGTCCCGAACAATGGACGCGGACGCTAACAATGCTCCCGGCCCAGGGCTAAAGAGAGTCCCGTCAAAGCCAGGCTTGTGCCGAGCAACACCGGGGGCTGCAATTGAAAATAAATTTCATTTGAATAAGGGCATGGGGCACATCGGAGGAACCCGCGAGCTTCGACTAGAACAAAAGCAGTTGTGGGGATAAGTTATTGACTCTGCTGACAGGATGAATGCAGTTCATTATGCCTGCCAGTTAGTCCAGTCCATGTCCTGGGCTGAATTAGGTGGCAGGTGCATGAGCCATTTTGCTCGGGCCCCGGGGAATGCCTAAGGCCTGTCATCAGCTGATTTCATAGACAAATGTTTATCCCATACAGCCAAAACAGAAAGCATATTTCCATCATAAGAGCGTTTTGCAACAGCCATTAGTGTCAGCTCTCATTTGCATGTTAATTGTGCAGTTAAAGCGGTAATGTCCACGTTTGCTATTGTTCACGCTATACACGGGTATGATTCAAATGCTGTGCGGAAATGCCGTTTGCGTCGACCTGCTTTATTAGTTTCGAGAAACTTTTGCTCTTTGTGATCACTGCGTTTACGATGCCGTCGTTCCTCCACGTACGGACCAGAAACTTCAAGCAGAATGTGCTCATTTAAATTGATAATTCATCAGCATTCATCCTGGAAGGACTTCATTGCCGACAAGCAAATTACAAGCTAAACAGACTAAACGGGAAAGCACCAACCCTGGAGCTGAATGACAGAGAAGCAGATCCTTTTTGTGTTAGTCAAACTACAACATCCAAGTCAGCATTTGGCATCCCTTTTTACTCTAAATACGACAACATAAAAGAGCGAGGCTCTCGGTTCTGTGCTCCGTAATGTTCTCCTACTGTGTCTGACAGATGGCGTTCACTAGTTGGCCATAAATGGCTGTCACTGAGTGTTTGTCTGTCTGCCAGTAGCCTATGGATAAGGGACTCCCTGGGAGAATGTTACTGCCCTGATATTGCCCAAAACGAAATGTCCTTGATTGTCAACCGCCAACGAGCGAGGTCCTCGTGCCACCCGGCCTTCTGGTCAGAGAGAGGGAGGTTTTTGGGAGCAGGTGTGATCAAAGGATGTGTGTTTATTTAAATTGTGGTGCGACACATGCTTGAAAGCTGCCGCGGCTCATGTAGCACGAGGTGAACATGCTCTGTAAGATGTCGGGATACATGGGGTCAGTAGGTTCAAGAGGAAGTAGTCTTTGTCTATCTTTGTCTTTCTTTGCTCCCACTCACATGAGCTGGTACCCATACAAATCTTACCCTTAACCCCTCATCTCAACCCTACTTGTGATATTTCAATCAATACGTCTCCCAGGGTTAACCCTATATTTTAGCCTAACCCTAACCCTGGGAACAAACTGTACGACCGCTAGTCACATTCATTATTTGCCATGTAAATCCAGGATAAGTTTTAAAATATACTTTATAAAATGGATAGTTCCGGTCCTTGATTCTGATTGGCTGAGCCGCGTTCAAAGCTGTTGTAAAGTACTCTACAAACATACACCTTTGTTTACATTTGTGTGTTGCTCGGCAACCACTTTGTTGCAACCACAACTGTTTCTGAGGAACTACATTGTTTGGTGGAAGAATACTGTTTTTATTAATATCATTACACTTTATTTGCTCCGTTTTATTTTGTGAAACCTTACTACGTATATGAAATAACCAGTTTATAAAAGCAATAAGCCCCATGAAGCCGTGGTTTACAGTGAATTTATAACAGCTAAGGGGGTTTTAGGCACTCCGCTGTTATAAATTCACTGTAAACCACGGCTTCTTGGGGCTTATTGCTTTAGTAAGTGCGAGCATTTAGAACATTCTACTTTTAATTCTATTTAAGAATTTTGTACTTTTAATTACAAATTTAGCCAAAAGCATGAGTGGTTATTATTACCACTCGGCAACTCACAGTTATGGTAATTCCCACATGACGTGAACGCACCAATAATTCTGTGTGGCACAGCTGATAGAAAGCTGAAAATACAGATAAAGCAAGATGTAAGATGTCTGTAGGCTGTAATGTGTGTGCCAGCTCGTGTCTTGGCATAGGGAAGTATGGTAGTGCCCCTCACTGTAGGGGACATTGTTCGACAAAATGATGCAGGCACACAGTGAGAGTGTTGGCATAAATGAAATGGCAGTGAAATGTGCATGGTGACACAGTGGACTACTTATATCCAGCTGTCAAAGGTTTACTCAAAATGAGATATGATTGACTTTATTAATCAACTAAAAATTGCATACGTGTACATACCACATGCCATGACACATTTAGAGACCTGAAAACGAATGCATTGAGCACAGGTCTCTACCAGCGGTGGAATAACGCGAGATGATTCTCGATTCTCCTGAGGCGCATTATCTCAAAACAAATCTGATTGAGCAAAATTGATACAGTTACTACTTAATCACACGCAGAAAGGGGAGTGGTGTATGCTAATTAGGGCACATCATTCAGCCTTTTGGTAAATGGCTGGCTGTCAGCTCTGGTCGGCTGCTGAGAGAGAAGCTAGTTAGCTAGGATGGCTGAGACGCTGACAGTTTGGACGTGGCGTGCATGCAGATGGTACAATGGAAGCTTAAGCTCCAAGTGCTCATTATAGTGCGCTCAGTTGCATAGTATGCAGAGGATAACATGATCTGGACTGGAACCCGAAGACTTGATGATTCAGATGCTGCTGGTGGTGAACTATTAAACTATTGCCACTTAACTCTAGGTTATGCCACGAGGACTGTACCACAAATATTATAGTGTTTTCTAAACCAGGGATTTTACAGTTTTTTTCAACTGCTTAGATTTTCAAAACTTTGCCTCTTTTTTTTTTTTAATTTACGCACAAATCCAAGAATTGCACACACAAAATACAAAATGCCTCACATCTCTTGCAAAATGAAGCACTGCATTCAAAATATCACCAACATATCTCAAAAGCAAACATTTGCAAACACCTTTGGCATAATTTTAGTTTTTTTTGTGTTACATAGAGAATTGTGTGTTGTGTGTTTTGCAAAAAGTGTTTTATGAAATTGAAAACTAAGTAAAAGGCCGAGAATTAGCATATGGTTTTGCAGATGTGGTGTGTGGTTCTGCTGTTTGAGTGTCAGGTTTCAGAAATTGTGTGACAAATTAAAGATTTTGTGTGTAAGCAGTTAAAAAAAAAAAAACTGTAACACTTCTTTATGCCAAGGACCCCCAAATATAATGTATGTTCAGTCATATAGATGTTTTTATATATATAAAAAAAAGAGAGAATGAACTGTGGTTGGTCACTTTACATGATGCTCCTATGGTCTCTTCTGTGTGCAGAGTGGACCAGACTTCACGCTGCAAGTCGGAGTCAGGACTGCCTGAGTAATGTGATGAAGCTGGCCATGTGCCAGAACACATTGGTCACAGTAGGTGAATTTGAATACCATTTAAATGTAAACGACAGACCGTTTTCTAGTGAAAACAAATGCACAATGAATTGAGAGATACCTAAATGCATTTTACTTCTAATCACTGTTTATACATGATATACAGTAGGATATTATAATATTAATCATTCAATGAAACACACAAAGGAAATGAATAATATTTAATAATTTGCTATTATCTGTAAATGACTGTTTTTACATTTTTAACTAAACATAAATGGCTAGGGACATTGTAAGGTCATTATTAACCACTAATCAAATCACTTTATCAGATCTAAGCAACGACTCACTGTTGGTAACCAGTGCAAGAAAAAAAAAAGACTCCAACAAAACAAAAGACTGCAAATTACAAGTACACTAATGTGAACACATTACGAAATTTACATTACAGCATTAAGTTGAATGACATGAAGCTACTATGTGAAGCATTGAGTGTGTGTGTGTGTGTGCGCGCGCGTGTGTGTGTGTGTGTGTCTGGTCTGTCTGCAGCAGAAGATGTGAGCCCCCCGCATCTGGCTAGGCCAGAGTCATCATATGGACAAATCACAACTGATCTGCGGCTGTAATGGATGCCAGATGTTAACGCTTTGTACCCAATGACTCTCCTGAGAGCTCACCTAATCGGAAGAGAGACATCACTGTGTGTGTGTGTGTGTGTGTGTGTATGACTGCTGCTGATATTTCAGAATATTTATAGTTGTGACCCTGCAGCACAAAAGCAGTCTTAAGTCGCTGGGGTATATTTGTAGCAATAGCCAACAATACATTGTATGGGTCAAAATTATAAATGTATCTTTTATGCCAAAAATCATTAGGATATTAAGTAAAGATCATGTTCCATGTAAATCACCTACCATAAATATATCAAATTAAATGTTTTGATTAGTAATATGCATTGCTAAGAACTTAATTTGGACAACTTTAAAGATGATTTTCTCAATATTTAGATTTTTTTGCACCCTCAGATTCCAGATATTCAAATAGTTGTATCTCGACCAAATATTGTCCTATCCTAACAAACCATACATCAATGGAAAGCTTATTTATTCAGCTTTCAGATTATGTCAATTAAAAAAAATTGACACTTATGACTGGTTTTGTGCTCCAGGGTCACATTTCTTAGCATAATCTCAAAGCCCTTAAATAATATTTCCTAGAAGACACAGTACTGTATATGTGGAGCACAGATAAACTAAACATTTGTACGTATTATAATGACTATTTTTAATATGTATGTATAACTGTTATTGTTTATGATATGTAATGAAGTATAGCTTATAATTGTATATATAATGATGAAAATGCAGGACTTATCAGCTAGAGTGACAGTACTGTATATATACAGTGCAAAATTCTAAGATTATTATTATTATTTAAAAAAATGATGACTGATCTAATTTGTGACAATGACTATAAGAAATCATTTGTGAAGGTCAGATTTCTTAACTATAATGTCATTAAACCAAAGAGGAAATAACTAATTAATGTTTTATTTTTTTCAATGAAGGCTTTTAACTTGATAAACTGATAATATAATAATAATGATGATTTTTTTGGCATTATAAATTAGAAAAATGCCAATTGAAAAATGTTGTTCTACTTTAGAAATATGTAGAAATGATGAATGTTGTGCTGAACTGATGCCAAAACGCTGTCACTACTGTTTATGCTAGAATATGATTTCTGAAGATCATGAGACACTGAAGACTGGAGTAATGATGCTGGAAATTCAGCTTTGATCACAAAAATAACTTGCATACATTAAAACACATTCACATAGAAAACAGTTATTTTACATTATAATAACATTACACAATATTAGATATTTTACATGCAGTCTTTGCAGACTTGTCTCTTTGTAGCAGAAGAGACTTCATTAAAAACATTACAAAAGTCTTAATAATTCCAAACCTCTCACTGGTGTTTTTAACATCAAGATTCCATATAAATGAGTTTGGGATTAGGGTACTGAACATAAACTCTATACATTTCATGTACTTTATACTGTATATTCTAACACAATTACACAGTCGTATGAATGAAACCGAGGAAGACAGCATGTTAATGCAGACCCGTGCTGCTGACTGTCCTGAGCAGCTCACTCTGAGATGTTGGCCAGTGGAGGGTGGCATGATGTGGGTGGAGTCACAGGCCACTGTTGTGGGAAATACAGCAGATGCTGGGTTATATGTGCTGGATGCTGCAATGCAATATAACAGCTGCTCACCATGAGACAGACAATCAGGAAGGAGGCGGACTGATACTGCAGACGAGACAACACAACTAAAGTGTGGATTTGACCATTTGTTCAGATTCATTTTCTCGTATTTTTTAATTTTTTCATAAGTACAAACATATACGTGTTGAAAGTGAATTATTCTAACAATGATGACATATACACTACCAGTCAAAAACAGTAAAAGTTTGAATGTTTTTTAAAGAAGTCTCTTCTGCTCACCAAGCCTGCATATTCAGATTTGCTGCTCAGAAACATTTATTATTATTATTATTATTATGTTGAAAAGTAATAGAAGAGTAGTTTTTTTTGTAGGTTTCTTTGATGAACAGAAAGTTCAGAAGAACAGCATTAATCTGAAATAGAAATCTTTTGTAACATAAATGTCTTTATCATCACTTTTGATTAATTTAAAGCATCTGACTCCAAGCTTTTTATTTCAGATAAATGCTGATCTTTGGATCTTTCTATTCATCAAAGAATCCTGAACAATTGTACTCAACTGTTTTAAATATTGATAATAATAATAATAATAATAATAATGTTTCTTGAGCAGCAAATCAGCATATTATACT